>NC_133450.1:195468795-195771529 GCF_048565385.1 Saimiri boliviensis | reverse complement strand
AAAGCACATTTAAAAGAGGACATTTTACCAAAGGTACTGAAAGAAAGAAAAAGAAAATAACTTGCAAGCACCAAGGAGTGAAAATTAGGACTGGGAAATTAAATATGCACATGAACATACACACACAGGAGTATGATAAAAACACCAAGAATATTGTATTTACAGTCAGTGTCTTCATAGTGAAAAGGCAGTATATTTCTCACTCTCATTTAATATCCACAAAGTTTGAAACATATCTTCAGTTGCAATTGTAATAGAAAAAGTTCCTTTTCTTAGGGAGTAATGCTCCAGATTTCCTCAATCATGAAAACAATGATTAGATAAAGCAACCCAATTGATTTTAGTTTAACTTAGCATGCAAAGTATTTTCTGCTCTAGCTATTAGATATGATAGGCAGCCTTATTCATAATGATGGGAGGGGAAATTGTCTTTTTTTTTTCCTTTGGCCCTAGTCATGTTTATTTGGACATGGGGAGGGTCAGTGAGACCTTGTAGAATGGATGCAGTTTTCAGATGGAGAGGCTTGTTTTGACCAACATAGAAGGCAACAGGGCACTTAGAAATGCAGTTTCTGGCCGGGCGCAGTGGCTCAAGCCTGTAATCCCAGCACTTTGGGAGGCCGAGGCGGGTGGATCACGAGGTCAAGAGATCGAGACCATCCTGGTCAACATAGTGAAACCCCATCTCTACTAAAAATACAAAAAATTAGCTGGGCATGGTGGCACGTGCCTGTAATCCCAGCTACTCAGGAGGCTGAGGCAGGAGAATTGCCTGAACCCAGGAGACGGAGGTTGCGGTGAGCCGAGATCGCGCCTGGGTAACGAGAGCGAAACTCTGTCTCAAAAAAAAAAAAAAAAAAAAAAAAAAAAAAAAAAGAAATGCAGTTTCTATGACATTCTTTCAAATCTTCATGTTTTGATACGTGCTGTGCTTTCTACCTAGATTTCATGTGTCTGCCCCTCCCCACCAACCTCTTTGTCCCCACTTCTAACCATTTGACATCTGTTAAGGTCAGTGCTTTTCGTTCATTAGTGAGCATTTCCTCTCACTCATATGGATAACAGTATTCGATACCATTAGATTATTACATAACCTATGAAATTCTAAATTTATTTCATACACTTTAAATTCTTGAAGGTTATTTCTTCTTGTCACTCACACACATAGCACTGTCTCTGTGTCTGACACTTAATAGAAGCTGAAATCCATTGTACTAAGAAGTCAGTGAAATTTATATTTATAAGTCTCTTTACCTCATTAATTCTGTTACCCTTCTTTGGCTTCTTGAGCTTTCATACCCTCATCAATTTCCAGGGTCTTACTTATTCGAAAGGGACTATATAATTTTTTTCTGAACTAAAATTAGATTTTATAAAACAATTAAAAAGCTACCCCAATCAATCAATATTAGACAGAAATATCATTGTAGGAAATATGTCAAACACAGAGAAGAAGAGTAAATGGCAGTGGTTGTCCAGAGGTCAAACCGGGGATGAAATGTTTCAGAGCAGATTTTGGAAGGAGAAGAACATGAAAGGACTGTTGAAAACTAATGTGTAGTGGGCTCTACCCTGGAAGATGTGAGAAGAGAGTTTCACAACCCCCGAAGTCTTCACTATAACTGATACCATATGGCCCTGTAGGGATGATTAAATACAGATAGCTGAATTTGGTAGTCAGGAGATCCTTGGTGACATAAATCAATAATTTAGATAAATATCATGATAGAATATTGAATGATTGCAGACTGTTAATGTAAATCCAGAACCTATCATCATTATACATGTACTATATTTCTGCTTTGGTATTTGAGAAAAAAATCAAATGAAAGACAGGTACCCTGATAGGGTCAAATTGGATTGAGTGGATATAGGAGTATCTACCTAAAGGTTTTCTAGCCATTTGGGGAACTACTAAATATCTAAATGTCAGAAAAGACAGACTTGCTTGTATTATCACTTTTAAAATAAATAGTTTTTTAAAGCGTTTTTCTTATATAAAATACTAGAACTTGATGAACTTAACGAGAACATTTTTTAATGAAGAGTTTTGCATATTTTTAAACATGCAATAGTATACTATTATTACTTGGGACAATCTTAGGCAATTCAGTTAATTCTGTATTACAGGATATTCATAACTGGTATGTGATACATGGCATCATCAGTATAGATTTATTTTATTCATATATCAAAATAACACAGGCCTGACTTTAGTAGTATTGTCTATACTTTTTAGCAAAGAATAGTTCTCTATCTACACACACACACACACATACACACACACACACAGGCATGCTACATATGTATGGTCATACTTACCTAGCTTATTTTCTAATTTAATGACATCGCAAATTAGTCTCTCATATCAATGAGGCTATTTGTCTTGTTTTCAAGCATTATGAATAGTACTTTATTCACTCATAACAAAGCTGCATACACACATACCTATTGCTGCTGAATTACATTACAATGACATGAGTCAGTGCACTGTCATCCACGTGTTAGCAGGGCTGAGTTCCTTCTGGAGGCTCTAAAGACAAATCTGCTTCCCTCCCTTTTCCAGCTTCTAGAGGCCATCCACGTGTCTTGGCTCATGGCTCCTCCCATGTTAAAAGCCAGCAAGATGGTAGTATCTTCAAATCTCTCTGACTCTGACCCTCCTCCTCTCTCTCTCTTGTACTTCTAAGGCCTTTTGTGATTTCACTGTGCTCACTCAGCCCAGAACAATCTCTTTATCTCAAAACCTTTTTATAAATAATACCTTCCAAGTCATTTGAACTTTATAAGGTAACATAGAAGGATTGTCCTGTAAGGATTAGGATGTCTTTTGGGGCCATTATTCTACCTGCAACATCTTTCTTATATTCCTTTAAATTCTATCTATAACTGTATGTCTGTGATATGTGTGGAATATGTTTTTATTTCTAAACTGAGATTGCCTCTATTTTACTGCCTTTATTTTCTTTCCTGACCGTTTCCCTTCCCCCACATACTGTTTTTTAAAGGCTTTAACGTTGTCTATGTCCTTGCCATTTCATTCTTTTGAAATTGAAATGTTGCCGTTTTTCCAAAATGAAAAGCAATTCTTTAACTGTATAATAATGCATAAGAATAAGAGTTGGAAAAAAACTTATGATACCAGAGGGGCAGAATTTTCAAAATCACATTATTCTAACGCTCTCTAAAATAATATGCCGTTAAAGATAAGAATGTGAATAAACAGCAATTGAGTGGACAGTTTTTATGATTGCATATGGTAGGGTTTTTTTTGCCTGGTATTGTTAGTTTCTATTCTATTCACAACAGAGTATTGTTAATAGATCTGCGTTTTATTTTGTGAGCTAAAATAATGTTAAATCTATTCAATATAAATGTAAAAGCTCTTATTTTTAAAACTGTGATAAATTAATATCACACTTGAAGAAAATTGCTGAAATGTTTTACATTTATTTTAATATATTCAGTTTTACTGTAACAAAGAATATTACTCATTTATATTCTCTCATAAAGTATCCATAGCCTCACGGTTTCCACATTTTAGACTACATTTGTACATAGAAATCTCCTTCCATTTTCTGAAATTGTCTTCAATTTTTTATTTTCCATATAATACATGTGTCATTTAAAATTTTTTTCTACTTCATATGCTTTTTTGTTACTATTCTTCCTCTAACTTTCATATTATTAATATAACTAATTAGCAAATAGGTATATATAGTTGTAGGTATACCCACTGTATATACAGTCATAGCAAACGTTATATTCCCAAAATGCGAGTATTTTTTCATAAAGTTTATGTGTTTCTTAGTCTTCACAAAGTATTTACATTTTGGTTTACACATTTATGTGTTCTGTTTGAAGAAAATGAACTTGCATATTTTTCAAGCCCATTGTTCTGTAACTCACTAATGTCTTAATTAATTTCATAGTTTCTGTAGGTTTATTGTTTTGGTTTCTAAGCATCTCGAATTGTACATTATTTTTATTCTTTTATAATAAAAGCAGTACATCCTTTATTGGGAACATATTGGCTGAATTCCCTTAGTTTAAATATGATGTATTCTCATGGCCACTTATTTCTGAATAGTTTGTAATTAAACTTAACATTTTCTTCAATTGTTAGTATTTTATTAAGAATGATTGAGAGATTATTTAAAGGATTGGGAGAATATTTTTCATGTGTTCTTAATTTCTAGATTTAATAAATTTAATTAGTAAACTGTTAACCTAGTTTTAGAAATCTGTCAAAATGTTAGGTAGAAGTTAAACTTAACCAATATTCTATTTTTTACAATATATTATAGATACAAGAAAAATCATCTGTAAAAATTAATCTAAGTGTATATAATTTAACATATAATCAGTCTATATATATATATATATATACATAAATATACTGTGTTCAATCTTGTTTAGCTAAAGATAATTATCACTTGCATATCTAATCAGAATCTGACATTTACAATTATATAGAGCAAAAGTATAAATCTCACTTTTCATTCCTTCAAGAGTACCTCCTTTGAAAAGTTCTTCCATAAATACTAATGCTAAGGCCCTTCACCTGGTTTGCCAAACCAAATCACCTAGTAGTCATAATGTGATCATTTTTTTCCATTATTGTCTAAACCATTAAATCATATTGGTTCAGCCTAAAATATATATTTTGAATCTATGTATTTTCCCTTCATATCTTCTTTTATATCCTTCTTTACAGCTACAGTAATGCCTCACTAAGATTATCACTATAGCTTTCTAATTTGCCTCCTTTCTAGTCATTCTCAACATAGCAGTCAGATATCATTTTAAAAATTCCATTTTCACAACCACTTCCACTCATCATCTTCCTTCTCTGTGCTTGAACTTCTTCAATGGCTTTTTAATTGCATTTTGTGTAACATCCAAACAAGTCGTTGTGTATGTCTTAGTTTGTTTAGTTTTGCTTTGCTATAATAAAATACCCAAGACAGAGTAATTTATAAGGAAAAAAGATTTATTTGCCTCACAATTCTGATGTCTGAAGGTTCATGGTTCTGATATCAGGAAGTCTCATCTGCCTCTGCTGGGAGCCTTAGGCTACTTCCCCTCTGGGTGGAGATAAAGGGAAGCCAATATCTGCAGAAATCGTATGGTAAGAAAAAAAGCGAGAGAAAGAGATGGGGAGGTCTCACACCCCATTCAACAAATAGCTCTCTCAAGAACTAACAGTAAGAAATCAACCTACGGGAAGGGCATTAATGTATTCATGAGGGATATCCATGATCTAAACAACTCCTACCAAGTCCTACCTTCAATATTGGGGATCAAATTTCAGCATGAGGTTTGGAGGGGAAGTTAGTGTGAACCCCGAATATCTGAGACAGGTCTCAATTTAGGAAGTTTATTTTGTGAAAGTTAAGGTTGCACACCCATGACACAGCCTCAGGGGGTCCTGATGATATGTAACCAAGGTGGTCAGGGCACAGATCGGTTTTACAGTTTTAGAGAGACATGAGACATCAATCAGTATATATAAGATGTACATTGGTTCTGTCCAGACAGGCAAGACAAATCAGAGCAGGGAGGGGGCTTTCAGGTCACAGATCGGTGAGAGACCAACGATTGCCTTCTTTTGAGTTTCTGATGAGTGTTTCCTAAGAGGACAATCAGATATACATTTATCTCGTGAGCAGAGGGATGACTTTGAATAGAATGAGGAGCAGGTATGGCCTTAGCAGTTCCCAGCTTGACTCATTCGTTTAACTTAGTTAACTTAGTTTAACTTAGTGATTTTGGGGCCCCAAGATTTATCTTTCTTCCACATTAACATGCTCTGTAAAGTCTGGCTACTACCCACTTCTCAAAGCCAGTGCTTTTCACTGTCTGCCTTGCTCTGCTGCACTCCTCTCATCTATCTCTTTGATCTGCAGTAATTCCAGCTTATTTCTGCCATTGAACATTTGAGTATTTATTTATTTTGGTATCTAGAATTGTTCTCCTTTAAGTTTTAGATAGCAAGATGTAGCTCATTATTATGGTTTGCTAACATTGCCCATCTTCCCAACTTCAGAGAGGACTTTACTGACAATTCTTTTTATTTTTTTTATGGTGATTTGTGACATTCTGGTGCAGCCATCACTCAAGCAGTATACACTGAACCCAGTTTGTACTCTTTTATCCTTTTCCCCTTCCCATCCTTTCCCCCAAGTCCCCAAAGTCCATTGTATCTTTTTTTTTTTTTTTTTTTTTTTTTTTTTTTTTTTTTTTGAGACGGAGTTTCGCTCTTGTTGCCCAGGCTGGAGTGCAATGGCGCGATCTCGGCTCACCGCAACCTCCGCCTCCTGGGTTCAAGCAATTCTCCTGCCTCAGCCTCCTGAGTAGCTGGGATTACAGGCACACGCCACCATGCCCAGCTAATTTTTTGTATTTTTAGTAGAGATGGGGTTTCACCGTGTTGACCAGGATGGTCTCGATCTCTTGACCTCGTGATCCACCCGCCTCGGCCTCCCAAAGTGCTGGGATTACAGGCTTGAGCCACCACGCCCGGCCATTGTATCATTCTTATGCCTTTGCATCTTCATAGCTTAGCTTCCACTTGGGAGTGAGTGAGAACATACAAAGTTTAGTTTTCCATTCCTGAGTTATTTCACTTAGAATAATACTATTCAGTTCCATCCAGGTTGTTGCAAATGCCATTAATTTGTTCCTTTTTTATGGCTGAGTGGTATTTCATTGTGTGTATATGTATATATATATATGTGTGTGTGTTTATCATGGAATGCGTATGTATATATATATATATGTATACAGCATATGTGTGTGTATGTATATATATATACACACATATATATATATACACATACACAATGAAATCCTACTCAACCATATGTATATATGCATTCCATTATACACACACATATATGTACACATATATGCAATGAAAAACTGCTCAACCATTTGTATATATGCATTCCATTATACACACACGTATATATACTGTATACATATATACACACCATATATACACACACATATATACATATATACACACACACACACATATGTATTCTATTACACACACACACACACATACACACACACACACCCCATGATTTCTTTATCCACTTATTGATTGATAAGCATTGGCTGGTTCCATATTTTTGCAGTTGGGAATTGTGCTACTATAACATGCTTGTGCAAAGTCTTTTGTAAGACTTCTTTTCCTTCAGGTGGATATCCAGGAATGGGAATGCTGGATCAAATGGTAGTTATACTTTTAGTTCTTTAGGGATTCTCCACACTGTTTTCTATAGTGGTTATACTAGTTTATATTCTCACCAGTAGTATAGAAATATTCCCTTATCGCTGCATCCACCTTAGATAAATTTTTGAGTCACTCTCAGAGTTTACAATCCACAAGTATTTGATTACTCATGAGTAATTGTGTTTTGAAAAACCTGATGGAACATTGTACCTTCCAGAGAATTGGTTTCCCTTGGGAAGTGGCTGATGAAGTCCTTACAGTGGTAGTCTGGCAAGGATTCTTGTGGATGTTTCATCTGACAAGTTCAGTCCTGCCAAGTTCGTGATGAGATGGCTCTGTAAATATGAAAATCCCAAGATGAAAACAGAGGCAGTGAGCATCCACCTCTTTTCTAGTCCTGCAATTCTCACTTGAGCAAACTGCGGAATTTGAAGAAGAGCTCTTCATGGCAATTATGGAACTTTTTAGCAATAGTAAAACAAAAGGCTACTGAGAATTTAGAGAATGGTACCCTCTTGTGTAGTTTAAAAGTGCTTTAAGATCTTACAGATGAGTCTCCAGCTTCCTGCAAGCACTTGACTGAATATCAGGAATTGGCAATCTTCATATAAGTCTGGGAAGATAATCTCACTGAAGTCAGAAAACTTTCTTTCAAAATGGCCACTAAAGATGTGGTAAAGAATATCAGAATTCTGTCCCATAGCAAAGAAAGAGACATCGACTATGTTGTTGCAGTAGTCATAACCCACCTGACTTCTGACAAACAGCCTAAATATCCCATAACTTGCAAGGATTTTTCCTCTCGAGGAGCTGCATGCAGCCATCCCAAATTGGCTAAGTTCAAGGTGTAAGAAGGCAGCATTACATAAATACATTGGATCTACAGATCCTTCAATGTATTTTTTCCCACTTCTTGGTAAATTTTCTGAACCAGAGATTTGACACTGGTCACTATGCACTATGTATCATGTCTGCAGTAAAAACTCCAGCAAATATCTCAAAATGTTAGTTGAAGAAAAATTACAGCTTGTATGTGACATCCAAGAGCACAGTGAACCAAACCCCCGGATGCAGCAGATTGCAACCTCCATCCTAGGTGATTTTTAGAATATCTTTCATGAATTATCAGAGACCCTGTCTCTCAAATACCTTTTTGAGCCTAAGGGGTTTCAGAGGTGCTGCTTGTCCCTCAGCTTCAGATTTTTTGCCCTGTCAGCCACTGAACATTGAAAACAGTTGACACTAGAGTTTGAGAACTGGCTGCCTCATTGGCATTTTACTGTTGATTTTATAATTACCATTATCCCAAATCAAGTTGGAATAATTTTGAGAACACCCTAATGCATATAATTTTGAAAAACCAAACTCTGGACTCTGGAAAGACTTGGGGGCTCATATTGGAACAGCTCTTCCACTTACTTTTCTCTAGCCCTGGACAATTTCTTCACTCTGGGATTTTGTCGGGAAAGAGATCTGTTTACTTAGAGGAGAAATGGAAGAGCCTGTGGGAGACTTTGGCATTATGTTAAATTTCATATCAATATTTAAGAGAATCTGCTGAGTTGTTATTTCTGGTCATGTGAAGCCAGTGGGAAAGAAGTACATTAAAAAAAAAAAAGCTCTGAGAAATAGATACTTCATGTATGCTTGTAAATGTGTTGATTGGAAGGTAGGATCTCCGTTTGAGGGAGATAAAAGGGAAAAATGCTACTATAGTACCTTTCACATGACGGGTGGAGGAGGGAAGAGAAATGTATTTTTTATAATTTCAGGTATTCTATATTTGGTCTTTTCCCTCCAACTTCACAAATCAGGTTGAAAAAGAACAACATTCTGTGTATATGAATGTGCTGGTTGATCATGGTGATATTTAGGACTGAGAATAGAGGGTTTAGATAAAGTGTGTAAGTAACGGTCTCTCAAAAATTTAATGTAGGTGGATCTGTGACCAAAATTAGGAAGTAGAAGGGCCAAAAGTAGTTTGCCAAAAGATTTCAAGGGCTTTTTTAAGAACCAGCCTCAACTACAATGTAAATTGTTTTGTTTGTGTCATCTGGAAAGCTCCCCTGTGGAATGGAGTATGAATTCCTTCCTTGCCTTATTACTGAAAAATAATGAGATGTGTTTTATCATTTGTGTGTTTAAATTTCTTTTTCAAAGAACAAAAGTGAATTTCTATCTGATTATTAGCATATTTAAAAACAAATAATCAAAAAAAATTTCCCATAAGTCATATTAGTTTATTCTCATAACCATTAACTGTGTTTTGACTTTTTAATTAAAATCCACTTTTGGTGATCAAAAATGATAGGTTGCATTGCCCTCAATCACATAACTAATTAGTGACATAGCTAGAATTCAAGAGTCAGCTTTACTAAATGATTTTCCTTGGTTGTTTTCATTAGCATAGAGTTAGCTAGAAATCAGTGGTATTATTTCTGTCTCCTGGCAATGGAACATATAAAAATCTTAAGTTCCTGGACTTCATTCAAATGGGACAGCATTAGGGAAGAAGTTGAATTTAAGGGAATCAACCAGAAAAAGGAGGCTCACTACTGAGGGTAACAGAGCCTGAACCAACTCTCTTAGTCTTTACCAAGCAGCCATAGGTAATTTTTCTTGGGAAATTTAAATTCAGCTATGTGTGGAAAGGGAGTTGATTAAGAAGCAGATCCAGTTTGATCAGCCTCTAAGACTATTCTCTTGCTAATTTTACAGCAGTGTTTATTTCCCAGGATGCATGACAAGGAACTCTAAGACAATGCTGTATAATCACGAGGTTTTAGAAAACATATCTTTTCACTGTCCAATGGTTCATAAAATTTTTCCATGTTGATTAACTACATGGATTCACTAGAGGCTCATCTTACTGAATCTGATACAAATATTGTGAAAAGCTTCTGGAAGTTTGCTGCAAGAGAAGTCTGAAGTCATCTTAACTCCTGGGGGAACAGAAAAAGTACAGGAAAACAGCAACCTGGAGAGTGGTACAAAAGGAACTAGCGACTTGCAGTTGTGGGAAATTCTTGCCATCTACACGGTCTGTAATCAAACCAAGCACTTGTGGTGATCAGGACTCGGATACTAGGAGTTTTCTGGAGTATCACTCTGAAATGCAGTGGAAGCACAGGGTCATATTAGGTCTCTATAGAGGCTAGGGCTTGCTTTAAGGGGGTAGTGAAACTAATCCTGGGGCTGCTGTACTAAAGTGGCTATTAATCCTCCTGAACTCAAAGGCTGGTAAGACATTTTAGTATACATTGTTATAAAATGTTGTCTAATAATCACAATATCCAAACCTAGAGGAGAAACAGAAACAGGAGCATGGAATACATTTTTAAAAAGCTAAAGATTGGAGAACTTGAGATAGTTCCTTAGCTTCTACCGTACACAGATATGTTGAAACAGTATTACATTTAAAATAGCTAAAGTACTATAATCTTCAGGCAATGATATCAACGGAAAAATAGTCTTTTATTGTTTTCTTAAAACCTATATAAATAAAATTAGTTTTATATAAATAAAACTATTTTTACAGTTTTATTGCTGTTTCCTTATATGTAGGCCAAGTACATTGGGAACCACTTTTTGGAAATTTTTGACTTATATCTAAGTCTCTTGCAATGAGATATGAAATTTGTTTTAATTATAAAGTTTAAATACTAAAACTCTATTATACAATTTATTTAAACCTATAACTAAGGCATAAATAATGTATAATCTATTATAATGTTTAAAGTGAGAACAAATTAAGTAGGTTAACATCCTTGGTTGTACTGCTTTGAAGTGTTTAGGCAAAAATAAAAGATATTGGACAAAAATGTAAATATTTGATCTATTAAATACCAGTTTATGATTTATCAGGAAATATTGATTCATAGAAATTACTATTGGTATCCTGAAATTTTGTGATGCGGAATCATAAGTTGAGTAAAAAAGGAAAGGGAAACTTAGAAATCTTGAAACTGCTAGACCATTAATTAAAAATAGCATATGGTTAGAGTTTAAATAAGTAACAAAATTTTGTGCATAACTCTCTTTAAAGATTTCAATGTTAAAAAAATAAATTTTTTCTTTTTTTAACTTATATTTTAGTTTAGGGGTACAAGTGTAGATTTGTTACATAAGTAAATTTGTGTCATGGGGTTATGTTGTATAGATTATTTCATCACCCAGCTTGATGATGGTTAATGAGTATCAACTTGATTGGATTGAATGATACAAAGAATTAATCCTGGGTTTGTCTGTGTGGGTGTTGCCAAAATAGATTAACTTTGAGTCAGTGGGCTGGGGAAGGCAGATCCACCATTAATCTTGTGGGCACAGTCTAATCAGCTTACAGTGGATATAAAGCAGGTAGCCAGGCTCACTGGGCATGGTAGCTGATGCCTGTATTCCCAGTACTTCAGGAGGCTGAGAAGGGTGGATCATGAGGTCAGGAGATTGAGACCATCCTGGCTAACATGGTGAAACCCCTTCTCTACTAAAAATACAAAAAATTAGCTGGGTGTGGTGGCAAGCACCTCTAGTCCAGTCCCAGCTACTCGGGAGGCTGAAGCAGGAGAATCCCTTGAACCCAACAGAGGTTGCAGTGAACCAAAATCACACCACTGCACTCCAGCCTGGACAACAGAGCAAGATGCCATCTCAAAAAAGTAAAAATAAACTGGCAGACAAATGAGACAGGCCTCACCTCCCAGCCTGCATTCTTCTCCCTCAATGAATAGTGCTTGCCCTCGAACATCAGACTCCTAGTTCTTGTCTGGGGACTTAGACTGGCTTTCCTTGCTCTTCAGCTTGCAGACAGCCTATTGTGGGACCTTGGTTAATACTTAATAAACATATATATATATATATATATATATATATATATATATATATAATCTCCTTTTAGTTCTGTCCATCTAAAAGAATCCTGACTCATACACCCAGGTATTAAGCCTAGTACCTATTAGTTATTTTTTCTGATCATCTCCCTTCTCCCACGGTTTACCTTCCAAAAGGTCCCAGTATGTGGTGTTCTCCTTTATGTGTCTATGTTTTCATTATTTAGCTCCCACTGATAAGTGAAAACATGTGGTATTTGATTTCCTATTCCTTTGTTAGTTTGCTAAGGATAATGGCCTCCAGCTCCATCCATGTTCTTTCAAAATATGTAAACCTTGTTCTTTTTATGGCTGCATAGTACAGGTAGTGCTCAACTTACAACCATGGTCAGGACCGCGGAACAGTCGTAACACAATTTGGTCGTAAGTTGCGTTGGCTATATGTACAGTTGAAATGGCACACGCAGAGATGGTAGTGCTGCTGGAAGCTGGTCCACACTGTCGTATGCCCAGCTGGGCAATGTTTGCGCTGCCAGACGCGGAGCAGTCGTGGCTAGTGATTGTGGTCGTAAAGTCGAATAGTCGTAAGTTGCATAGGTCGTAAGTCGATTAATGCCTGTATTCTATGGTGTATATATATACAACATTATCTACTCTATCATTAATGGGCATTCAGGTTGATTCCATGTCTTTGCTATTGTGAATAGTGCTGCACTATATATAATAGAATGATTTATATTCCTTTGGGTATATACCCAGTAATGGAATTGCTGGGCTTAATGGTACTTCTGTCTTTAGGTCTTTGAGGAATTGCCACACTGTATTCCACAGGGCTGAACTAATTTACATTCCAGTCGGCAATGTATAAACATTCCTTTTTCTCCACAATCTCGCTGGCATCTATTTTTTTTTTTTACTTTTATTTGTTTTTGAGACAAAGTTTTTTGCTCTTGTTGCCCAGGCTGGAGTGCAATGGTGTGATCTAGGCTCACTGCAACCTCGGCCTCCTGGGTTTAAGCAATTCTCCTGTCTCAGCCTCCCAAGAAACTAGGATTACAGGCATGCACCACCATGGCTGGCTAATTTTGTACTTTTAGTAGAGATGGGGTTTTACCATGTTAGTCAGGCTGGTCTCAAACTCCTGACCTCAAGTGATCCATATGCCTTGGCCTCCCAAAGTGCTGGGATTACAGGTGTTAGCCACCACACCTGGCCATTTTTTGACTTTTTAATAGTAGCCATTCTAACTGATGTGAGATGGTATCTCACTGTGATTTTGATTTGCATTTCTCTAGTGATGTTGAGCTTTGCTTCATATGATTGTTGGCCACATGTATGTCTTCTTTGATGTTTGTTTTGTGTCCTTTGTATACTTTTTTTTAATTGCATTTTAGGTTTGGGGGTACATGTGAAGAACATGCAAGATTGTTGCATAGGTACACACATGGCAATGTGGTTTGCTGCCTTCTTTCCCCTCACCTGTATCTGTCATTTCTCCCCATGCTACCTCTTCCCACCTCCCCACTTCCCCTTCCCTCCCCCATTTCCGCCCAACGGACCCCAGCGTGTAGTGCTCCCCTCCCTGAGTCCATGTGTTCTCATTGTTCAACACCCGCCTATGAGTGAGAACATGCGGTGTTTGATTTTCTGCTCTTGTGTCAGTTTGCTGAGAATGATGGTTTCCAGGTTCATCCATGTCCCTACAAAGGGCACAAAATCATTTTTGATGGCTGCGTAATATTCCATGGTGTATATGTACCACATTTTCCCTATCCAGTCTATCGTCAATGGGCATTTGGGTTGGTTCCAGGTCTTTGCTATTGTAAACAGTGCAGCAATGAACTTTTGTGTGCATGTGTCCTTATAGCAGAATGATTTATAATACTTTGGATATATACCCAGTGATGGGATTGCTGGGTCAAATGGGATTTCTATTTTTAAGTCATTGAGGAATCGCCACACTGTCTTCCACAATAGTTGAATTAATTTACACTCCCACCAACAGTGTAAAAGTGTTCCTATTTCTCCACATCCTCTCCAGCATCTGTTGTCTCCAGATTTTTTAGTGATCGCCATTCTAACTGGTGTGAGATGGTATCTTTTTAAAGGGATTCTTCATTTTTTCCTTGTAAATTTGTTGAAGTTTCTTTTATATGCTGGTTGTTAGACCTTTTTCAGATGCATAGTTTGCAAAAATTTTCTCCTATTCTATAAATTATCTGTTTACTTTGTTGATAGTTTTTTGTTTTTTTTTTCTGTGCAGAAGCCCTTAAGTTTAATTAGATCCTATTTGTTGATTTTTGCTTTTGTTGCCATTGCTTTTGGTGTTTGCATCATGAAATCTTTGCTTGTCTCTATGTCCTTAATGGTATTGTCTAGGTTGTCTTCCAGAGTTTTTGTAGTTTTGAGTTTTACATGGAAGTCTTTAATCCATCTTGAGTTAATTTTTGTCTGTGGTGTAAGGAAGAGGTCCAGTCTTAATCTTCTGCTTATGGCTAGCCAGTTATCCCAGCAGAATTTATTGAATAGAGTGTCCTTTCCTCATTGCTTGTTTTTGTCATATGTGTTGAAGATCAGATCCTTGTAGGTGTGTAGTCCTTTTTCTGGGTACTCCATTATGTTTCATTGGTCTGTGTGTCTGTTTTGATACCAGTACCATGCTGTTTTGATGACTGTGGCCCTGTAGTATAGTTTGAAGTCAGGTAGTGTGATGCCTCAAGCTTTGAACTTTTTGCTTGGAATTATCTTGACTAATCCAGCTGCTTTTTGATTCTATATGAATGTTAGCATAGTTTGTTTATTCTAGTCCTGTGAAGAATGTCAGTGGTAGTTTATAGGAATAGCATTGAATCTGTAAATTGCTTTGAGCACTATGGTTATTTTCATGCTATTGATTATTCCTATCCATGAGAATAGAATATATATATATATATATATATATATATATATATATATATATATATATTTGTGTTGGTCACCTCTGACTTCTTTGAGCAGTGGATTATATCCCTCCTTGTAGAGATATTTCACCTCCTTAGTTACCTGTATTACTAGATATTTTACTCTTTTTATGGCAACTGTGAATGGGAGTTCATTTGTGATTTGGCTCTGAGCTTAACAATTCTTGGTGTATAGAAATGCTAATGATTTTTGCATGTTAATTTTATGTACTGAGATTTTGCTGGAGTTGTTTATTTAAGAAGCTTTAGGCCAGGCACAGTGGCTCATGCCTGTAATCCCAGCACTTTGAAAGGCTGACATTATTGGATCACTTGAGGTCAGAAGTTCAATACCAGCTTGGCCAACATGGTAAAATTCTGTCTCTACTAAAAATAGAAAAAGTAGCCAGTCGTGGTGGTACATGACTGTAATCCCAGCTACTCAGGAGGCTGAGGCACAAGAATTATTTAAACCCAGGAGAGAGAAGTTACAGTCAGAGGAGATCACACCACTGCACTCCAGCTTGATTGACAAACTTGTGAGACTGTGTCTCACAAAATAAATAAAAAGAGAAGCTTTTGAGCTGAGATGATAGAGTTAAATTCTACAAGTCAGAAGAGATTGGGGGCTGATATTCAACATTCTTAAAAGAATTTCCAGGGCTGGGCATGGTTCACCATTCTTAAAAGAATTTCCAGGGCAAGTCTGTAATCCCAGCACTTTGAAAGGCTGAGACAGGCAAATCATGAAGTCAGGGGTTTGAGACCAGCCTGGCCTACATGGTGAAACCCTGTCTCTACTAAAAATAGAAAAATTAGCCAGTTGTGGTGGTAGGCACCTGTAATTCCAGCTACTCAGGAGGCTGAGGCAGGAGAATTGCATGAAATGGGGAGGCAGAATTTGCAGTGAGCCAGGATTGTGCCACTGAATTCCAGCTTGGGTGACAGAGCAAAACTTTGTCTCAAAAAAGAAAAAAAAAAAAAAAAAAAAAAAGAATTTTCCACCTAGAATTTAATGTCCAGCTGAACTAAGCTTTATAAGCAAAGGAGAAATAACATCCTATTCAGATGAGAAAATGCTGAGAGAATTTGTTACCCACCAAACCTGCCTTACAAGATCTCCTGAAGGAAGCACTAAATATGGAAAAGACTGTTACCAGCCACTACAAAATACACTGAAGTACACAGATTAGTGACACTATGAAGCAACCATATAAACAAGCCTGCAAAATAACCAGCTACCATAATGATAACAGGTTGAAATCCACACATTTCAAAACTAACCTTAAATAGAAATGGAATAAATGCCCAATTAAAAGACATAGAGTGGCAAGCTGGATAAAGAACCAAGACCCATTGGTATGCTGCCTTCAAGAGGCACATCTCACATGCAGTTACACATATAGCTCAAAATAAAAGGATGGAGGAAAATCTCCTGTGGAAATGGAAAACAGAAACAAAAGCTAGGGGTTATGGTTTTAGTTTCTGACAAAACAGACTTTAAACCAACAAAGATCAAAAAAGACATACAAGGGCATTACATAATGGTAAAGGATTCAATTAAACAAGGTCTAATTATCCTAAATATATTTGCATCCAAAATAGGAGCACCTCAATTCATAAAGCAAGTTTCTGGAGACCTTCAAAGAGACTTAAGACTCCCACATAGTAATAGTGAGAGACTGTAATACCCCGCTGACTATAATAAGTTTTAAAATAATCATGTGTTTCCTTAGGCTGTTGACCACCATTTGGTTCAACCCTATTTCCTACAGTCATGCTTTTTCACAGACTCAAATTAGCTTTGTGAGTTATCACCAAATCAAAAGATGACAAATCCTAAGACACACTAACACTAAAAAGCAAAAAATATTTCACTTTTAGTTTTTTTTTACTCTTTCCTCACTGGAGTAGTTCAATTCTAAGTGAATTGGAATTGGAAATGGTCTTCAATTTTTAGACTAAAACTAAGTCAAAGTGTTTTTTCCTAAAACTTAGGTCCCTGCATCTCTCCAAACCTAGTTTGAGAATATATAAGAAAAATAATTTGAGTATAATTTTCCAAAGCTCATGTCTGTATTGGTGTATTGCAAATAGGTGTATTGCTACAATACACCTAGTTTGCCACATAGAAATGGGCATATTTTGCTGATTTCATGCTGGCCTTTAAAAATATCTGAATTCACAAATAAAAGTAGAAGGTAGTTTTGTTTTCAACTCTAACTTTAAAATAATAAGCTAGATAAATGCTAGTGTAATTTTTTGGAAAGAATTTACATTGTTCTCTATAATCTTGAAAGTTTTTACTGGACAAGAACTTTTTATTGCATGTTCAGTGAAGTCAATTCTTTAAGCTTTATGGACATGATCCTTTTGTGGGTTAGTAATCCTCAGCAAAATTCTGTATTTTTGATTATTTAATTGACATCTGGCTGTTAATTCATTTTAGTTTTTCCCAAGTATCTGTTTTTGAGCTGTAAGTTTGGTTGGCGTTATTATAGGTGATTGATGTGTTATTTTCAAATGGATATACTGTATTTCAGATTAGATTAGAAAATTCTGTTTTAATATTTATCATCCATTATTTTATAGACAGTTCTGATCCATTTTTATGATTTAAATTTTATTTTATTTTATTAGAGTATATATTAGAGAACCCCACATATCAACAACCTCCCTAACAAGGGGAAGATATGTTTTATACTTTATTCTTTCCAACTAGGCATATTATTTATTTTTGTTATCTTTCACATTATTAAAATTGTATATAGTTGTATATTAATATATAAACATGTCAATAAGTATAATATATATATGATAATACATATATTTTTTGTATCTTGAACAATACATAGGCAATTTATGTCGAACTACACACATACATGCTTTACCTTGGACTCCCTACAGCCTTATCTATGGCAATTGCAGTGACATCTTATTTTTTATATATTTTGAGAGATAGTCTTTTGCATGCTTCTGATGATAGAGGTTTGATGATACTAAGAAATACTTTTCACAATAATGTTGCCATATTCATTATATTTGAGGGAAATAAGATTTAAAAAATCTGTGCTAAAATATCCTTCTATTCATAATTAATCAAGTTTCTTTTCAGCAGCATGATTTTAGTATTGCCTCTTACCCACCCACCATGTGTCAAATTTTAACTTACATTATATAACAAAAATGTTGTTTTGAAATGTGAGCTATTATGTTTCTATAAATGGGTAGTTATCTTATGTAAGTATAGTTGTATGTGCTATATGAATAGTCTCTTATGTTTCACTGGAGATTTTGAACATTTGACTTCTTACTAAAACATGAAGCATAGGATATGCTTATGTACAAGATATTTATTCAGTGTTTTCATAGCTTTTACATATAACTGAGAGTAGGATTTTGGCCAGTTTTCATATAGAGAAGCATATTCTCATCTAGATAGTCATCCAGTATAGAAATACGTTATTGGGAAAAAAAAAAAAAAAAAGAAAACTTTCCAAGCACAAATTGCTAGAATTTGTTTGGTCAGCAAATCTGTTATGTCGTTTTTTGAAGATGAATTCTGCTGAAAATATCTTGTGCTTTCCTTTTTCAGAAATACCAAAGAAAAACATGGCATTGCTGGAGTTGTATTAACCATGTATAGTTATGAATCCTGTTTTTAAATGTAATTAGGAACACTGAAGCAATTTTTTCAAAAGAGCATTTAATATAAATAGTCTAGAATTACAGCATTACTAATGACTTGGCTAGATATGTTACTTTACTGACTTTATGATATCTTCCAAAAATTAAACTTGGGTTCCAACTGAGTTGACTGCAGAGCAAGAATATTCAAATGGACCCTTATTAAAATGTTTGTTGCCTGCATGTATTCCATTATAATTCTTTTTTCTTATTAATCATTAGCTTCAAATGATAATTTTTATTCTTTTCAAAATATTTTGTAAGATTCTCTAATATCTTGGTTGCATAAATAGTAAAAATTTATGAAATAATTTGTTTATTAAACTTCTTTTCCCTGCTATACTAACCTCTGAGTTAATTGAAATTCCTCCTGAAGCAAAAGCTAAATGAAAGGATTAGTAATGAGCATTCACACCCAAACATTGGGAAGAAACTTGTTCTAAATGAGTTGTCTAGATATCTCGGTCTTGGGTGCAACTACAGAATGTGCTGCAGGGTCAGGGGACTCAGGTACCAGCCGTGACTGCCTATTTGAAGCACAAGGATTAGGAGGCAGGACATATAGATTCTAGTTATTTTACCGATGAAATGGGGTTCATACTATTTTCTCTATCAGGTAACTGCGTTACATGCAATATAATGCATTTGAAAGTGGTTTATAAATAACTTGCTAAGTAATACAAACTATTGAAAGAAAATAACAACTATTACATTTTTACTATTACTTGATTTGCAGTAGGCACATAGAATCTCACTTAATTTTTACCATAATTCTGTGATGGATAAATTCTTAATATTACTTTGATACTGATAAAAAGAAACATAGAAATGGTTAGGTAACTGTCCCAAGCTCACACCATCAGAGATGGCGGAACTCCCAAGGGAATGGAGGTATGTCCATTATACCAAACTGCCTCCATTGCGGAAATATTAGGGATTTTAAAAAGTAACAGTAAACAGGGAAAGTAGAATTAATGTATGTCTAAATTGTATTATACATTTAATATTCTGGGTTTTGTTTTTTTGAGACAGGGTTTCACTCTGTTACCCAGGCTGTAGTGCAGTGGGACAATCTTGGCTCATTGCAACCTCCTCTTTTCACCTCAGCCTCTGGAGCAGCTGGGACTGCAGGTGTTCACCATCATGCTTAGCTAATTTTTGTATTTTTAGTAGAGGTGGGGTTTCCTCATGTTGCCCAGGCTTATCTCAAACTCCTGGGCTCAAGCGATTCACCTGCTTCAGCCTCTCAAAGTGCTGGTATTAGAGACGTGAGCTGCTATGACTGGCCTATTCTGTTCTTAAATAGTTTATTTTTCAGTACACCTGCCAAAAGATTTTTGAACAAATTGAGAGAACATAAGCGTGCTTAGCAATATTTTTAGTATATTCTTGTTATAGTCTCAGATATAGACAAGGGCATAAAAATAATAAGAATGGAAAGAGAGTGAAGAATAATTGCGGAAAAAACTTGCTGAACAGAGAGGTTGTTGCCTTAGACAATGGATGCCTTAGAATTAGCAATAATGTTCAAAGAAAAAATGTTTCCAGGTAACATGTGAGTTAATTAAAAGAAAGACATTGCAATTGGCTGATTCCACAGTGAATAATCTGAAAGTAAAGCACGGGAAACATTCTGTGCCCATTCACACCATGATCTGCTGAACTTAACAAGACATTATATAATAAATACAAAAAGACTGCTTTATAGTTCATAAGACTTTACAGTTTTACTTGTCATTTATATAAAGCTTATTTCATTACATTTATTCTCAAGTTTTACCAGGAATCTCATTAGAATTGGAATCTAACTAAGGCTTAGGGGAAAGTATCTTATTTCTACTGAGTAATCCCTACACACTAGGCAACTGAACTCACATAATTCATCTTATTTAAGAGTCACAGCAAGCCCAAAATATTATTATTCCATTATTTCTGATGAGGCTTAAAGGTCTTTAATAGAATGCAGGATAAAAATACATGTGTTTTAGAGCTAGTACTTGAATCTACTAAATCACTTAACTTTCTAAAGGTACAATATTGACTTATTCAGATAAGGTTATTATTGCCTATCTATCTCAGCCTCATCAAAAGCACATTATGAAACCATTATTAAGTGACTTGAGCCAAAATACAAGCTAAGTGGTCCAAAGAGAATGATTGTTTTTAGTTAAATTAGAATTACATCAAGCTTAATTTACTTACTGCAGCCTCTTGTGTATTTAGCACTGAGTCTTCAGTATTTACTTTACATTTATGTACATGCTGCTATAGAGCCAGATTGCCTAGTTTTAGAAACACAAGATTCTCCTCTTACTAGTTGTAATGAGAAATAGGAGGGTGGTAATGATGATAATGAAGAAAAGAAAAGATGAAGATGGTGGTGATAAGAATAATAACAGTGATAAAAGTTTTACAATGTACCAAGCACAATAAAATTTTTATTTCAAGAAGGACAAAACAAGTCTCAAAATTTTGGGGGAGGGTCGGTGGTGGTGGCAGAGAGAATATCATGAGACAAGAGAATGTAAGAACTCAAGTGTGGTCCAAGTTTACTGAGGCAGTTTTAAAAGAAACCAAAAATGTCTTTCACTCATACTCATCTCCCAGTATGTCTCCCTTACTCCTACCCTGAAAGAAGAGCTTTCCATGAAACGCAAGTCAAACTGAGAACACCGTATCACCATCTGATGTATTGTGTATTCATGTAACAGTTGTTTGCAAATCAATAGGGAGCTAAATCACACAGAGTAAAGCAATGGAATGGTACATGGTTAGGAAACAGACCTCAGGAGGGTCAGAAACCAGGAATTCTAATGTGAAGAATGAGTTGATTATCTCCTTATTCACAGTGGATACCTTGTCTCTTATCTCTCGGATTTCTCTGTTTTATTATTTTTTCACTCTCTGTAGACAGTTTATTTTAATGTCTCTCTGCATATTAAAATGTAACTCCAGCTCCAAATTTAAGAATTTCATGCACAAATTTAACAGGCTTTTCCTGATCAGTCTATGTAAACAAACTCTGTCTACTCTACCTTCTTCTTCATTTGTTTCATGATCGTATTGCTACCTCATCTGTGCTTTTTCTGTCATTCTCAGCAGATTAGAAGCTGAGAGAGCACATTTTCTGTTTTGCTCCTCAGTGTCCACCTAGACCTTGCCAAGGACTAAATATCCAGTACATATATATTGAAAAAATCATGGATAAATCTCAGATTCCAGATACATATATACAGAAATATCTGACTTATTAACTAGTTAAATGGATAGTATCCGGGAGTTTTGTGTGTGAGAGAGAAACAGATCATATAAGAGCTTCCAGAAAATAGTTTCTGGAAGTAAGCATTGCTAACAGGGGAATAATACCCTGAATGACTCTCCTCCTTTTCAGACTCAAAAGGATCATTATCATAAACCATAATCAGTCTTTTCTCTGTAAATTAAGATTCTCTCTATTCTTATTCACTTAATTTCCTGGTAGAATATTGAGAAAAAATGTTGAAGATAAGTGAGGGAATGCTCAGCCAAGCCGAATCTTGACCCAATGATACATGATAGATATAAATATTGATAGATACAGATTTATATAGATATCAGTAATATAATTGTGCATATTATACAATTTCATTGGTTGTTTATGATATACCAAATACTAACAAAATATATGTACTTAACATATATTTTCTTACCCAGTGTAGACACCAACTTTATGATGTGAATGTTATTTAAAAAGTCAATTTCATAAATGAGAAACAGACATTTGGTAAAAGGGTCTGGTGCATTGATTGAGGATTTTCATTTGGGTAATTTTATTTTAAAGCTCATGCTCTTAGCTAGGACACTATAATACCTTATTACTATTTCTGGGCAACTTTAAGGTATTGGTTAAGTCCTAGTTGATCCACTCAGATTTTTACAATTTCATGAACCTTGATTTTATACTCCATGTTCTGTCCCACATAGAATTACCTCATATCTGTTAAGATTCCACTTAAATTTCAATTTTATGTAAGTACTTGTTTTTAACTCATGTAACACATGGATCTCATACCTACCTAAAAATAAACAAACCTAGTTTGTTTATTTCTATGTACCTCATAGAAAAATTGCTCTATTCTAAATTGTGCAGAGTTTCTTAATTCAGCTGTAAAATAATTCATTTAATTTTCCCTTATGTTTTCTTTCTTTTTCCTCTGTTTTACTGCTTTACCATGAATTTATAAAACATTGTTATGAGCTTATTGCTGTGAAGTTCTTTTTGTAAGTTCACCTGATTAAATCCTTTCTAATTTTAAGAGTGGTATAATGATAATATAATCTTTTTTAAAAGTCCTTCCTTTCTCCTTTGGTTATTTTTTAAAATTTTATTGTTTTGTAAACACATTGACTCCTAAAATAGTCTTTGTATTCCTCTGGTCATTGTTTTAGAGTGCTTCAGATATTAAGATACAAGGACTGGGAGTTAGACCCAGCTATGTTTAAATTTTGGGCACTACCAATTATTAAATGAATAAACTCTTTTGTCTCCCAAAATGATGATAACACTACGTTGCTTGTGGTTGCTGTGTAAATAAGATAATATAATTATTCATGCTTTCTGCTCCTCAAAGCCCACCAGAATTGCATTTTATAATTCTCTTTGACAAAGAGCCCTCATAATTCAGTCAGATCAGCACAGTCAGTCTTCTCAGATACCCATGTCCTATCACATTGTTTGTGATTTTTCTGCCTTTGGTTACCTAGGTCTTGTGGATATACAGAAAATAGCCTGCTCTAAGTTCATCATAGAACACCATCAAATAGTTCAACATAGAGGGCTTTGTATGAATGTGTGTGTGTGTGTGTATGTGTGTAATCAGTAGTTTTTAGTCTCAGTATTGTTACCAAAGGATTCTAAGAGTATGGAAAAAATGTGACCACAGAGGATATGAAACAACTAAGTACTGCAGAGGCTGAGAGATTAAGACTGGGCTGGGGGCCCAGGACATTAATTTGAATTCATATTTTTTCTTTGACTAGCTGTGTCATCTTGAGCAAGTTATGTAATCTCTCTGTAACTTACTTTCCTCATACATAAAAATATAATAGTATCTCATAGGGATTATTGTGACTATTAAGAGGATAAATTTATATAAGGTGCTCCAATAGAATTAACTACTATTATTAAAACCCTAGCATATTTCTTTCTCAGTTTTTCCGATGTTCCAACTACGTGAGAGTACTGGTGAGGCCCTAAAATCATTTTCTTGGTAACATTGCAGTTTTCACAGTTTGGGTTTGTTTACAAGTGATAGCCCAATGACAAGTATAAAACACTCAGAGGGACTTTGGCCAAGATGGCCGAAATCAACGTACAAAAATCACAAGCATTCCTATACATCAATAACAGACAGAGAGCCAAAGCATGAGTGAACTCATTCACAATAGCTATAAAGAGAATAAAGTACCTGGGAATAAAACTTACAAGGGATGTGAAGGACCTCTTCAGGAAGAATTACCAACAACAATTCAACGAAATAAGAGAGGACACAAACAGATGGAGCAACATTCCATGCTCATGGTTAGGAAGAATCAATATTGTGAAAATAGTCATACTGCCCAAAGTCATTTATAGATTCAGTGCTGTCCTCATCAAGCTACCATTGACCTTCTTCACGGATCTGGAAAAAAAACCACCTTAAACTTCATATGGAACCAAAAGAGAGCTTGCATAGCCAAGACCTAATACTAAGAAAAAAAAAAAGAAAGAAAGAAAAAGCTGGAGGGATCACACAAGCTAACTTCAAAATATTCTACAAGGCTACAGTAATCAAAAAAGTATGTTACTGATACCAAAACAGAGATAAAGACCAAGGGAACAGAACAGAGTCCTCAGAAATAATGCCACATATCTACAGTCATCTGTTTGTCAAACATGACAAAACAAGCAATGGGGAGAGGATTCCCTATTCAATAAATGGTGTTGGGAAAATTGCCTACCTAGCCATATGCAGCAAGCTGACACTGCATCCCTTCGTTACACCTCATACAAAAATTAACTCCAGATGGATTAAATATTTAAACCTAAGACCTAACACCATAAAAACCCTAGAAGAAAACCTAGGCAGTACTACTCAAGGCATAGGTATGAGTAAGGACTTAATGACTAAGACACCAAAAGCAGTGGCAACAAAAGCCAAAGTAGACAAATGGGATCTAATTAAACAAAAGAGCTTCTGCACAGCAAAAGAAACTATCATTACAGTGAAATGGCAACCAACAGGATGGGAAAAACATTTTGCAATCTACCCATCTGAGAAAGAGCTAATATCCAGAATCTACAGATAACTTAAATGGAAGAAAAAAAAAAAAAAAACATCAAAAAGTGGACAAAGGATATGAACAGATACGTTCCCAAAGAAAATAGTTTTGCAGCCAACAAACATGAAAACAAGCTCATCATCACTGATCTTTAGAGAAATGCAAATCAAAACCATATTGAGATACCATCTCATGCCAGTTAGAATGGCGATCATTAAAAAATCAGGGCACAACAGATGATAAGATGTGGACAAATAGGAATGCTTTTACCGTAGGAGTGTGAATTCAACCACTATAGAAGATATTATGGCGATTCCTCAAGTGTCTAGAACTAGAAATGCCATTTAACCCAGCAATCCCATTACTGTGTATATACCCAAGGGATTATAAATGAATCTCTATTTATAAAGACACATGAACACATATATCTATTGTTGCACTGTTTACAATAGCAAAGACTTGGAACCAACCCAAATGTCCATCAATGATAGACTGTATAAAGAAAATGTGGCACATATACACCTTGAAATACTATGCCACCATAAAAAAGGATGAGTCCATGTCCTTTGTAGAGACATGGATGAAGCTGGAAACCATCATTCTCAGCCAAGTGACACAAGAACAGAAAACACAACACTGCATATTCTCACTCATAAGTGGATGTTGAACAATGGGAACACACAGACACAGGAAGGGAAACATCACACACCAGGGCCTGTTTGGGGGTGGGGGATTAGGAAGGGATAACGGGGTTGGGGGCTTGGGGAGGGATGGTATTAGGAGAAATACCTAATGTGGATGATGAGATGATGGATGCAGCAAACCACCATGGCAGGTGTATCCCTATGTAACAAAGCTGCAGGTTATGCACATGTACACCAGAACTTAAAGTAAAATAAATTAAAAGGTCAGGGGTCAATCTACTTTGATTTACACTATCACCTACTAACTGAAGGATCTTGGGCAAGTTGTCTCTGTAAGCTTGATTTCCTCATGGGTAACATGAGCATACCTGTCTCAAAGGATTGATGTTCAAATGAAATAATACATTTAAAGTACTTAGCACAGTGCCTAATGAACAGAATTCTATACCTCAGTAATGTTTGTCATTGCTGCTCCTGCTGTTCTTTCTATAATAATATATTGTTTGAATCACTTTATTGTGAAATAGATAATATTTAGAAGCCCTTGTAAACAAAACAAACTATATGCCTTTTCTGCAGCAAAACAAAAATAAACAAAACCCAAACAATAACAACTTGACTTTCTATCACTTATAATGGTTTCTTTCTCTTTCCTATTCTGAAAATTCCACCAGCTAGAAATTCTTTTGTATAGCAAATATTCATTTTTCAAATAAGATATCTTTCTGAACAGAGAGATTAATTGGTCTTCCATACTCACATGAATTAAATGAGCTTTCTTTCCTCTTCAGTCTTGTTGAGATTAACATCACTGAGTAATGGGATTAATCATTGGGGGAGTAAAGGAGTAAGTTTAATAGATTCTGGCTTACTCTGGTGAAATGTATCAATCAGTCTCGTGAGTTTATGGCATCATTAAATCTCTGGAAACTTGGAAGCATAGAAGGAAAAGAAAACAAACTGATAATGTTTTCTAGGATGAGTTTATGTCCAGGAAACAAACAAAAAAATCCCTTTCACTTTTTACTATTATTACTTTTATTAACCAAGATTAGAAAACCAAGGAGTAATGTAAAGAGAGGGAAGGAATTAGTGAAGGAGCAGTTTGTTGAAGAAGGAAATAAAAAGTAGGACTCAGAGCACTACGAGTATGATAAACCTTTTGTATAAAAAGTGCATTTCCTCTTTTTAAATTGAGCGAAGATGAGTAAAATGGGGGAAACAAATAAGTTTGTGATGCGAAGATGAGAATATTTGCGCATTAGACTGATATGCTCAATAAAAGTAGAGAAAATATCAGAGGAAGCATAGGAGATTTGGGGAGCAAAGAAAATGCATAAAACAATCAAATTTGGTGGTAATTGCCAAACCTTTTCTGTGAAGAATCAGATGACAAACATTTTCAGTTTTGTGGGCCATGCAATCTCTGTTCTAACTCCTCAACTCTGCCATTGCAGTGTGCGATTAATTTTACGTCAACATTACTAGGCTAAGGGATTTCAAGGCAGCTGGTAAAACATTATTTCTGTGTGTCTTTGTGAGGATGTTTCCAGAAGAGATTATCATTTGGATTGGTGAAATGATTAAAGCAGATGGCCAACCACAGTGTGAGAAAGCCCAAATAGATAAAAATGTAGAAGTGATAACTCAGTGGGGTTTTAATTTGGATATCTCTGATGATTAGTTTTTTAAGTGTTTACTTTATATACCATTTGGGTATTTCTGTATCTTCTTCTGAGAAATGCCTATTCAGATCTTTCACACATTTTTTAATTGGGTTATATATTTTCTTAATCATTAGTTGTTTCAATTGTTAATATATTTTGGATATGAACCCTTTTTCTGATGTTGAACTCGTAGAAGTAGGCAGTAGAATGATGGTTACCAGGGGTAGGGGACGGGGGAGTTGAAATGATGTTGGTGAAAGGTTACAAACTTTCAGAATAGAATAAATAAGTTCAAGAAACCTATTGTGCAACTATAGTTAATAAAATGTATTATATGGTTGAAAACTGCTAAGTATTTTTCAAATGTTCTCACTGCACAAAAATGATGAGTATGTGCAGTGAATAGGTTAATTAGCTCAATTTAGCTATTCCACAATGTATACATACTTCAAAACAACATTTTGTACATGACAATATATACAATTTTTGTAAATTAAAAAGATTGGTAGAGAAAGGGCAAATTTACTTTCACTCTTCGAGCTGGGACATCCAACTTCTCTTAATCTGGACATTAGCTCACCTGGTTCGTGGTGTGCTTCTTTTTTTTTTTTTTTTTTTGTAGAGATGGGGTTTTGCCATGTTGCCTAGGCTGGTCTCAAACTCTGGAGCTCAAGCAATTTGCCTGCCTCATCCTCCCAAAGTGCTGGGATTACAGGTGTGAGCCATCACACCTGCCCTTAGCTATACTTTATAATAAAAAATTTGCAAACTTTTTATCCACCACTGAAGCAGTATGGTCTGTTTTCTTTCACCAAATTCTCCGTGATAATTACGGAAGAGGTAGGGCCTTTGACCAGCTCTGGGCACTTTATATAAATATTTTGTAGTTAATATTTTTATTTTTTGTTTTATGCTTTGGAGGGGCATTCAAGGACCAATGGCTCACCGATTATTTCATTGTTTTGCTTGCTCTTGTTGACTTACTTGCTTACTTGCTATGCCTTATCTATAGCAACGTTTATTAACAATACTCAACTTTTAAATTTAGAAAAATCACATATATGTAATCTATTCTCTCTGTCTCCTGCATGCCCTCACCGTTGCACATTTATTTGCAGATGTTTTTTCTTAAAGAGAATCTAATATTTTAACGAGGGGTGTAAGTAAAGTATACTGCCCAGCCCCTTGTCATGGTGACGATTATGTAATTCACACCAGGCTATTTTGGGTGGTCATAGAATTTTAAAATTGGAACTAGGAAAAAACAAGTTTTTGAATTTCTGCATCAAAACTAGAAATATGCAGAGTTTATGCTTATAGTCTCATGAGGAAATTTTTGGTGAGGAAATTAGCATAGAGAATTCAGGACAAATGTGAGACAAATTTATAGAATTCTAATTGCATTTTATTCTGTTTTTAACAATCACTGAAGTTTCTTTATCTCCTGCTCTGTTTCTTTGTGTTGCCTAAAGTGGTTCAGATTGTGTTTCTGTGTCTTGTAATCAAAAGACAGTCCTGGACCTTACCCTGTTACACTGAATATATTCATTTACAGTTAGCCATACAACAGGGATCCATGATTTCTATTCTTCAACCGGGAAAGCCAAGAAAGAAGAACATGTCAGTGATAATCTCACTGTAGTTGGAGAGTAAAACACTATGGAGTTTTACTTCCATGTAAATGCTGTGATAATTAGAAAATAAAGGGTGAAAAATCAGACATTTACTAAGCGTATTTTCACTTTCTATTCTTTCTGGCCAGCAAATTGATGACTTTTTATTGTTTCTAAAATACTTATAAGTATAAAACCTAATTAAGAGTGTAGCTTCTCTATTGCTATGTTTAATTAAATGTAATGATTTATTGAAATTGGTACACCATATCCCTGCTCTTAATTCCAAATGGCAGAGTATACTAGATTACAAGTATTTCTGAACTGCCTAAGGACAGTGGTTAATTTTACTACCTTGACTAATACTTTGATTGCTGCTGCTTTAATCAAGCTTCCAATCTACCTAAACAGCTATTACAGACTTAAGAATTGAACATTTTATATAAAACACTGTGGCTATATTTTTATATAACGATTTCAATGGAGAATTAGAGACATATCATGTAGCAGCTGCTCTCACAGTTGAACAACTTCAAAATCAGGATTTATCATAAATAATTGCAGGGATTACATATAATGAACATTTTATATGCTTACAATTGGCTGATGTTGCACTCCAGCCTCCTTTTAACTTTCCAGCATAAATAGCTGGTAAGGTGGTAACAAACAAATGTGCTTTCATTATCTAAATAGTCAAAGTAAAACCCCAAGCTTAACCTCAGGGACCCCCAACTGATGTGGCTCTAAATATTCAGCAGAGTGAAAACTTGAATAGGCATTGAATGAAGTAGGACAGGTTAGACTTTATTAATGAAGGATCCAGAATTCCCAACAGCTTAAAATAATAATGATTTATTTTGCACCTATGGTACAAGAAGGATACCACATTACACATCAGAATAACAAAATACCACATTGGACTATAATACCAACCATTGGAAAGGATGTAAGGGGAGGGCAACTTCAGACTCTACTCTCAGGAGTATTAATTGTTAAAGCTATGGTAGAAAGCAGTCTGGCGTTATTTATTGAAATTAAGTGCGTTTTTGTTCAGCAATTTGCCAAAGAAAGTCTCCCAAAACCTGCAAGAATGCACAAATAATTTTGAATAATAGGAAGAGAATAATAATACTCTTTGTATATATTAAAGCATTTATTCCATGAATACACTATGCATATATTTAAGTAACTGTATGAAACTATACACTATAGTTCTTACAGGAGGATAGAAAATAGGAGTGATGATAAAAGGACATGAGAAAATTTAACATAAAATGTCCTGTGCTGGACTAATGATATTTTTAAAATGCTATGAATTGACAAAAAAAATTCACTAAACTCTTTTACCTGATATTAAATCCAAATTTTAAATAAGATGGGGAACAAGGTATTAAAATAATATCTACAAACATTATTTTTGTTTTGTTTTTCGTCCATTGTAGCCAGTCTACAGGAGATCTTAGTTCTGGATATATAGCCATCATTGGCCAATATATTTTCTGCCCCTAGAGAACTCATCGATCCATTTAATAATCAGCAATTTTATTTTAACTTTATTAGTCACCAGGATACAAAATGAATAGAATTGTTATTTTTCCTTATCATGCAGGGCTAACATAACACATGGAAAAAATAGAAAATACAAGAATAATAAATGATCAACAAACTATATTGTGATATAAATAATATCAGAGTTGGGTAAGAGTCAGATACAGAAAGTAGAATTTGGGAAATTATGTTTGTGGTTGCAGTGCAGGTGTGTATACATTCAGGTACACAGAATTCACTTCCCTTGCTTCTGGCTTAGCTATAGTCAATTTGTAAGTAATTTATTATGCTTGCATTTTTAATTTTAATATTAGCTGTGGAAAATAAGTGAATATACAGTTTTTTAAAAATCAATATAAACATACAAAAACAGTAGTTTATGTGTTTCTGACAGTTTTTCTTTACACATGTACACATACCTACCTTAAACAAATATACACATGAACTTTTTGCATGCAGTACACAGTTGTATAAAACTTTCTTTTTAATTTAATGTATCATGAATATTCTTACATCATAAACTCATCTCTAAAGCATTGTTTTTTGAGTCATAAAGACATTTGTTTCACACCAACTTTTATTTGATACCTGTGCATTTTAAAACCATTTTATTGAAGTATGACTGACATACAAAAAGCTGTACATTTTTAATGTTTACAACTTGGTAAGTTTGGAACTAAGTCTGTACCTGTGAAATCATAACCATAACCAATGCCATAAATAAAGCCATAATCTCAAAGGGTTTTCTGCTTCCTATTCTTTTTTTAAAAAACATAAATATAGGTGTATGTAGTATCCATATACATAGCACCGAGTCAAGATAAAGAACTTACTATCTCCCTTGAAAGTTACTTCCTGCTGTTTGCAGTTAATATCTCTGACTGCACCCATCTGCTTCCCTGCTTCTCCTAACTCAAGCAACAGCTGACCTGATTTCTATTACTCCGTATTACCTTTGTCTGTTCTGGAACTTTATTTAAATAAAATTATAGAGGATTTATTCTTGCATGTTCAGCTTCCCCTCCCACCCCCAGATTACAGTTTTATTAGAACAAAAATCTTTAAGTCAGAATTAGCCAAAAAAGTAGATGCATAGTGTGAGGTCAGGGAGTGCCCCCAAAACAGAGAACGTCCCAAACTCAAATCCGTGGAGTCAGAGTACATCACTCTCTTGGCACATGAATGTGTAGCAATACACATAGAATACTGCCAATCAGGGAGCTCACCTAAACATCTCTGTCCAGGGTTTTTATTGGGGCTTCATCACATAGGCATGATTGATTGAATTATTGGTCAAAATATTGAACACAATATCCAGCCCTCTTCTTTAGAGGTCAGGCTGATATCACATAGCTCAAAGCCTCAATTCTCTAATCACATGACTGGTCTTTCTGGCATGACCAGCCCCCATTGTGAATAATCTCATTAGCTTAAGCTATTACAGGAACCAGAAGTTACCACCTAAACCTTCAGGGCCCACCATGAATAACAAAGACACTCCTGTCACTCTGGAAATTCTAAGGATTCAGAGGCTTCTAGGAACCAGGGAAAAGAATCAACCAAATTCATTATTATATAACATACTGCTTTTGGCTTTTGTCTGTTCTGCTGCCTTTTTAAGGAAAACAAACTAGCAAGTTGTTAAACTTCTCTCTTTCTTTCTCTCTCTCTCTCTCTCTCTCTCTCTCTCTCTCTCTCTCTCTCTCTCTCTCCCCCTCCCTCCTCTCTCTCCTCTCTCTCCTCTCTCCTCTCTCCTCTCTCTCTCTCTCTCTCTCTCTCTCTCTCTCTCTCTCTCCCTCTCTCTCTTTCTCTATCTCTCTCTGTGACAAACTTCAAGACTGAATTGAAATCATTAATTGGTTTAGAGTCAGGGTAGCAGAATGGTCCATAGTGTGGGTTTGGAGATTAGGCTGCTTGGGTTAATCTTGGTTTCACAGTTTACTAGCTCGGTGGTCCTAGACAAGTTACTTAAACTCTCTAAGCCTCAGTTCCCTCTTCAGTAACATGATAACTTATCATGATGAAATAAGATAATGTCTGTATTGTGCTTAGTATGGTGCTGGGCACACAGAAGCAGCCAGGCTTTCCTACTAACCGTTGCATTAGGATTTTAGAAAAGATCTTGACTATTTCTAAATGTTTGCTTTCTAAAGATGGCATGCCCTAAATATATTTAGGCCAGTGTGTGTGTGTGTGTGTGTGTGTGTGTGTGTGTGTGTGTGTGTGTGTGTTTGTTTGATCAGACTTTTAGTTTTTAGGCACTGATTCTTTGTTAAGGGAAATCTTTCACAAAATCTGAATCTGGAAAGCCAATGAAATCTAAAGCAGAAATTCTCTAGTCTAAAAGGGTCAGGCACATCTAGCCACATTTTTCTCTCTTGATTATTAAGATCTGTTTGAGGAAGTTAGTTTGAAAACCAGTTTTCAGCTTTTTCTTTTTTTATTTATTTTTATTTTTTTGAGATGGAGTCTTGCTGTGTCGTCTAGGCTGGAGCACAGTGGCATGATCTGGGCTCACTGCAACCTCCGCCTTCCAGGTTCAAGCAGTTCTCTTGTCTCAGCCTCCCAAGTTGCTGGGATTACAGGTGCCTGTCACCATGACTGGCTAATTTTTGTGTTTTTAGTAGAGAGGGGGTTTCACCATGTTGGCCACGCTGGTTTTGAACTCCTTATCATTGAGTAATATTTTACTACATATATATACCATAATTTGTAATCTTTTTGAGTTATTTCCAGTTTTTCATCTACTAAGAATGAAATTGTGAACATTTGGGATGTCTTTTATGAATATATACATTATATTAATAGTTGTATTTTATTCCAAAACAAATAAAATTTTATTCATTGCTGGGCAGGATGGTTCATGCCTGTAATCCCAGCACTTTGGGAGGTCATAGTATGGATGGATCACTTGAGGTCAGGAGTTTGAGATCAGCATGGACAACATGGTGAAAACCATCTCTATTAAAAATACAAAAATTAGCTGGGTGTGGTGGTGTGCGCCTGTAATCCCAGCTACTGGAGGCTGAAGCATGAGAATCATTTGAACTCAGAAGGCAGAGGCTACAGTGAGCCATGATTGTACCACTGCAGTCTCTAGACTGGGTGACAGAGTGAAACTCTGTCTCAAAAAAAAAAAAATAGTAACAATAAAAATTTAAAAATAAAATTTTATTCGTCCTATTTTAATATTTTCTATAAAAACCAATTCTGGTACAGATGAACATGTTTTTCTCAAAACGTATGCATACATGCTCAATTTTTGTAAAATAAATTCCTTGAATTTTTATTTTTTGGTCAATAATTTGTTATGTTGGCAAATCTTGCTTTTAAATTATTGTACAGATTTAAGTTTTTGCCTTTATTTTTTCACAAGTAAAAAGTAACTGAATTGCATAATTGCTTTTGTTTCTTTTTACTCTGTTAGAGTCAGCATGTGGAAATGCTACTTGGGAGGTGTTATTTAGAGGAAATCTATGCCCGGTGTTGTTTTATTTGTATTAATTTATCACTGTGATGAAATATTTTCAATGTTCATTTATTCTCTTTATGCATACACACAGACACAAAGATAAATTGCATTCCCATTATGTGCATGTGTACATGTGTGTATGTAAACTTAAAGAATTTAAATATTAAAAATAAGGAAATCCCTTCCTAGGCATATCTGTCTTTTATGACTATGCAGCATCCTTGAAACAGCTTCGTCTTACCTTCTGGGAATCCCTCTTCTATACTGTGTGCAGTCTACATGGATTGGCCAGTATCTTAGGTGTAATTTCCCTCGAATTAATGAAACATGCAAGCACTACAAGTTAGATATGTTCTCTGTAAGCAGATGCTATATAAAAATTAGAGATACAAGTAAACAGAAACCTCACCAAAATCAGTTCTGACATGCCAGCTGCATCTCCATTGTCAATGTCACTGAGGATAATGCTGCAAACATGGTGTTTGTACTCAGCAGATGCAGTGGGGGTATCTGCAATGGGAACAGTACTGTGGCATCATTTTTGTCTTTGTTCTTTGCTACTTAGATCTGAACATTTTCAACTTTACCCACAATTTCTTGGAACTACAAAATATGATTTTAATATACTGTTCTCTAAACAAACTCCAGACTTCATTTCATTTGCTGTACACTAGAAACACAAATGACATCTCTCTCGAGTAAGACTTTGACACTCTGTACCAGTTCAGCATCACATCCTGCCTCTCACCATGTGGACATCTTTAGTTTACGTCAGCTCTAATACTCTATTATAGGTGACCAATGCTTCCACCATTCCTCATGTGAAACTGTAACTTAGTAATTATCAAACTAAATTTTTCAAGAAGGAAAAAGGCAAAGAGTGAGAAGTGAAAGAAAAACAGAACAGATGCTACATCTTCAAATTACAAAAGACCTTTATGGTATGCTAAACAACTCCTTTGCAATACTTTGATTTGCTTTGGTTTTTGTCTCCAAAATCACTGTATCTTAGAGAGTTTAGTCACTTGTGCTTTAGAACTTTCACTTTTTGAGTTTGCAATAAGAATGGATCCAATTATAGAGACTACAGTTAGGGACTAAGTTTTGACCTGCATAGTGAAATTGTCTGCAAAACAGGAATACAAGAATTATAACTATAATAATAGAACAATTGTTAATGGTACTGAAAAATTAAAAGATAACTTTAAAGTGACACTACACATATTTTACAGAAGAGATAAGATTAATTTAGAGTTAGAACAACATAATAACACATCCATGCTAATATAATAAAAATAAAATAAAATAAAAATAAAAAATAAAATAAAAATAATAAAAAATGTTGCTCTTAAACAGAAGAGTGGAAATAACTGTTAAATCTACTAGAAAAATCACTATTAAAGAAAATAAACAGGACACAAACTTTGAAGCTTTAAGCACAGAGCTCGCTAAGGATTGACAAGTGAATGGTGGTTATCAATCCAAAACTGAGCATTTAGAAACCATCTGAATTCATTTCAGACTTAAAAATGCTTTGTGTTCTTGTGTGATTCAGATTTCAAATTTTCTTTTACATCAGTAGTTGTGTCAGTTGGTCAAACAGGCAGCAGATACTGACTAGGAGGTAGAAGTGTGAACAATTTATTGGGGAATAACACTAGTGAAGGATAAATGGAGAAGGAAGCAGAATTGAGCAGGATGAACCTTCTATCCACTTGGACACCTGTGTAAGCAAAGGGAAATTGAGCAGGATTGGGCAGGCTTCATAGAGATGTGAAAGAGTGTCAGATAACCCAATGAGAGTTCTAGAATAAAGATGGTCCATTAAAAGATACTCATATTTCAATAGTTTGCCCATCATGCATGCCAATACTTGATTGGAGCCTGCAAATAAAGGAATCGTTTTCAGCTCATAAAGTGCAGTTTAGGATGGAGCCAGTTAGCAAACTGCATCTTCTCAGTTAATCAGGAACTTCTCTCTTGAAAGGAACTCCAAAGTGTTGCATCTCCATGGCTATGACAACAGAATAATTTTTTTCTGAAACAGACTTTAAAAAATAATTCTATCAGTGTAAAAATTTGTTCCTCTAATTCATTCTGTGTCTATCAAATGTCAGGGTTTCAGGAGACTGTGATGAATCCAAACAAGTTATTTCTCTCAAAGAGCTTAAGATTTGATGGTAGAAAATAAAAACAGTTAAATAGCAATGAAAATGAAATATAACAGTTGTCATAAGAAAATTCTAGAAGAAAAAGGATGAGGACCCTAACCAAGCCTGCGGGCATTCCCCAACACTTTCTAGAGTATGTGCAGATAAACTGAAGTCTAAAACAAGCAAAAATTGTTTAAGCAGAGATAAATTGGAAAAGTAGGTGCACAAGTCAGTATTTAAAATAATTAAAATACTGACTTTTGAACTTGCTTGTTTTTTGAAATTCAATTAACTTTATTTAAATTCAAAAACAATTTTTAAAACTTTATTTAGTCAAGATTCTCTTGTATTATAAAAACCACAAGTATTTCTAAGAGACAAAAATACTTCTAGGCTAACTAGAAGTAATAGACCAGATCTGATTTTACTGAGACTTTAAACAAACTGCAGAGAATAGAGAAAAGATGGCAATCATTGAACTTGGTGTGATATATATATTCCATCTTTCACTTTGATGGTAGTACTGCAATAAACATAGGAATGCAGATATCTCCTCTACATACTGATTTCAATTCCTTTGAATGGATTCTGAGAACTGACATTACTAGATAATGTAGTAGTTCTATTTTAAGGAACTTCTATACTGTTTTCTACAATGGCTATATTAATTTTCATTCCCTCCAACAGTGTATAAGCATTCCCTCCTCCTATCCTCACCAGCATTTGTTATTTTCTGTCTTTTTTGATAATAGCTGTTATCTCATTGTGGCCTTGATTTGAATTTCCCTGATGATGAGTGATGTGAAACATTTGGTCATATTCCTGCTTGTTTCTTGTTTATGGACGTCTACATTTGTTGCAGCACTGTTTACAATAGCTAAGCTTCAAAAGCTTCCTAAGTGTTCATCAACAAATGAAAGGATAAAGAAAATGTGGAGTACTTCTATTCAGTCTTAAAAATAGAGTGAGATTCAGCTGTTTACAGCAACACGGACGAAAGTGGAGATCATTATGTTAAGTGAAATAAGCTAGGCAGAGAAAGACAAATATCACAGGTTCTCACTTAATTTGTGAGATGTAAATATCAAAATAATTGAACTCATGGACTTAGAGAGTAGAATGATGGCTACCAGAGTCTGGGAAGGGTAGTGGAGGGCAGAGAGTAAGGGAGAGATGAAATCCATAATGGGTACAAAAAAAAATAGTTAAAAAGAATAAATAAGACCTATTTGATAGCACAAAAAGGTAACTATAGCAAATAATAATTGTATCTATATGTATCTGTTTTGATGTGTCTTTGTCTAGTTTTGGTATCAGGGTAATACTGGCTCTGTAGAGTGAGTTTAGAAGTATTCTCTCCTCAATTTTTCACAATAGTTTGAGTAGGATTGGTATTAATTTTTATTTAAATGTTTGGAATTCAACAGTGAAGCTATCAGATTCTGATATTTACTGGAGAATTTTATTATAGCTCTGATCTCACTACTTATTACTTTTCTGCTCAGATTTTGGATTTTATTCTGGTTCAATCTTAGTAGATTGTATGTATCTAGAAATTTGTCGATTTCTTCTAGATTTTCTAATTTATTGACATACCATTGGTATAAGTAGTCATGAATGGTCCTTTGAATTACTGTAGTACCAGTTGTAATGTTGTCTCTTTTCATTTCTCATTTTATGAATTGGAACATTCTCTCTTTTTTTCTTGGTCTAGCTAAAGGCTTGTCAATTTCGTTTAGCTCTTCAAAAACCCACCTTTTTGTTTCATTGATCTTTGTATCTTTTTTTCTATTTAAATTTCATTTATTTCTGCTCTGATCATTATTATTTTGGATTTAGCTTGCTTTTGGTTTTCTAATTCTTTAAGGTGCATCATGGAATATTTTGAAGTTTTTCCTTTTTTAGATATAGGCACTTAGGGCTATAAACTTACCTCTTATTCCATAGATTTTGGCATGTCGTATTTCCATTATATCTTTCAGGAAATTGTTCAATTTCCTTCCTAATTTCCTCATTGACCCACTGGTCATTAAGGACCATATTGTTTAATTTTCATGTATTCATATAGTTTGCAAAATTCTTCTTTTTATCAATTTCTAGTTTTATTCCATTTTGATTAGAGAAGATGCTTGATATTATCTGAATTTCTTTGAATGTTTCTATACTTGTTCTGTAACCTAACGTATCGTATCCTTGAAAATTATCCATGTGCTGAAAAAAAGAATGTGTATTTGCAGTTCTTTGACGAAATGTTCTATACACATCTCTGACATTCATTTGGTTTATAGTGTGGATTAAGTCTGAGTATCTTTGTTGATTTTTTTGTCTGGAAGATCTCTGCAATGGTGAAGGTAGGGTGTTAAAATCTCCATTATTATTGTATTGCAGTCTCTCTCTCTCTCTCTCTCTCTCTCTCTCTCTCTCTCTCTCTCTCTCTCTAGCTCTCAAAATGCTTCCTTTATATATGTAGGTTCTAAAGTGATGGGTGCATATATACTTAAAATTGATATATCTTCTTGCTGAATTGACCTCTTGATTTGTATATAGTGACCTTCTTTGCCTCTTAGTTTTTCCTCTTAAATCCATATTGTCTGATCCTATCGCATTTTCTACCTCCTCTGAAAGGCCAATAATTCTTAGATATGCCATTTGAGGCTATTTTCTAGATTCTATAGCATGCCTCATTTTTTAAATTATGTTTTTCTTTTGTCTCCTCTGACTGTGTATTTTTAAATAGCCTGTCTTCAAGCTTAACACTTCTTCTGGTTGATCTGTTCCGCTATTAAAGGACTCTGATGCAGTCTTCAGTACATCAATTGTATTTTTCAGCTTCAGATTTTCTTAATTCTTTCTAATTATTTCAATCTCTTTATTAAACTTGTTTGATTGAATTCTGAATTCCTTCTCTGGGTAATCTTGAATTTCTTTAAGTTTTCTTAGCACAGCTATTTTTAGTTCTCTGAAAGGTCACATATATCTGTTTCTCCAAGACTGGTCCCTGGTGACTTATTTAGTCCATTCGATGAGGTCGTATTTTCCTGAATGGTGTTGATGCGCGTAGGTGTTCTTCAGTGTCTGGATATTGAAGAGTCAGAAATTTATTGTAGTCTTTACTGTCTGCCTTTATTTGTAGTCTGCCTTTATTTGTAGTCGTCCTTCATAGGAAGGCTTTCCAGGTATTTGAGAGGACTTTGGTGTTGTGATCTAAACCGTTGCTGCTTTAGTGTGCACCCCAAGCCCAGTAATGCTGTGATTCTTGCAGACTCATAGAGGTACTGCCTTGATGGGATGGTCTTGGACAAGTTCCAGAAGAATTATCTGGATTACCAGGTAGAGACTCTTTTTCTTTTCCGTTACTTTCTCACACACGCGCGCGCGCGCACACACACACACACACAGAGAGATAGAGAGAGAGAGAGAGAGAGAGAGATTGTGTGTGTGTGTGTGTGTGTGTGTGTGTGTGTTCGTTCTGAGCCATCTAAACCTGGGAGTGGAGATAGAGAAGCACCTTTGGGGTCACTACTACTGCGACTATGCTAGATCACACCTGAACCCAGCATAGTGCTAGGTCTTTCCTAAGACCTGCTGTAACCACTCCCTGGATACTGCCTATGTTTGTTCAAGGCCTGTTGGGTAGAGCAGGTGGGAAAACAAGCCAGGCTCATGTCTCATTCCATTCAGGGTAGTGAGGTCCTGCAAACCCTAGTGGGTCCACAATTAGCATTCAGGAGTCAGGAACTAGCATCAAAATCTTAGACCTTTACTTGGTATTCTCTTGTATTATGGCTTGGCTGGTACTCAAACCACAAGATGCTCTCTTTTCTACTCTTCCCTCCTCTTTCCAAAAGGAGAGGTGCCTCACTCCATAGCCAGCACCACCCCTGGCCACAAGGAGTACTGTCAGACTACCACCCATGTTCCCTTGAGGCCCACATTATTTTAAGTCAGCTTGTGGTGAATGCTGCCTGGTTTAGAACTCACCCTTCAGGACACTGGGCTTCCTTCTGGCTGAGGGCAGGTCCATAAATGCTATCCATGAGTCTGAACTTTTTTAAGAGTTATTCTGAATTCTTTGTCATATATTGCAAAGATCTTCAATTTTTCTAAGACCATTACTGATGTTTTGTTTCTTTTGGTGTTACCATATTTCCCTGACTTTTCAGAATCTTGGCATCTTTATGTTTATGCCTGTGTATTTAAGGAAACAGCCCCATCTCAACTTTTTCCAGATGTTCTTTAGTGGTGTTTGACATTTACTACATAATATTGAATTGCTACTTTGCTGTTGCTTCTCATTCTGGGGAGGAAGTAAAATGAGGACCAGAACTGAAATCTTGCACTGTGGAACTAACTTGCAACCCTGCTGTTGTATGCTTGGAACAGTTATCATCAGAACTTATATGCTACACTGTTACTTACATACAGACTTGCAGTGGTTTCTGGCTCTGGGGAAGACTTAAGCAAACAACCAGGACTTATCTGCCAACCTTTAACTTGTTTCCAGATCAAGGAAATGCTCCACAAAAGCATCTGGGTTTTCTGAGAAATCCAATCAGGAATTTAGGTCTTTGCACACATGGTGCCCCTGCAGCACTATGGTGTCAGCCAGTCACTTCACCATGGCATCCTCACTCATCAGAATGCAGAGAAGCAGCCAAGATCCACAAGCCAACTTCTGTGATCAGGGCCCTTACGCCTTGCCTCCAATTCAACCCAAGTGGTTTATCCTTCCTGATAATTCCATGGGATGAGATCAGATCAGATGTCCCACATACATTCACAAACCAGTAGGGATAGTGATTGTCTAGCTTCCAATTTCCTCCTCCTACCCAAGAAGTTGTAGATCTAGAGAAATTATCTGCAAGTGATCTTATGCTGGCTTGGGGGATAGGGTCTTAGGGTCTAAAATGACCAGTCCTCTTACCAATCGGCTTTCTCATTTCTGTGGGGCAATGGGGTTTTCTGCTTCTCTTCAGAGTTCTGGTGTATTCAGGTGATACTCTTGTTTTTGACTAGTTGCTAGTGTACTTTTGTGGGTGAAGTAATACTAAGGATTCTTCTGTTCTGTCATCTTGCTGACATTACTCCAATGCAGTTACTTTAGAGGAGTGTATATTTGTATAATTTGTTTCTTAATCTCTTTAATTTTCATGATTCTTTATTGCAGTTTGATTGAAGAAGATTAAATGCTAATGTTTGAGTCAATTCCAATCAGAACTTAGGCTACAATCTGTGACTCTGTATTCTAAATTATGAGAAAAATAATCAGACAGCATGATAAGAAATGGAAGTACAGAATTAGCAAATATAAATGCAAAGTACTAACTAATGTTCAAGTGCTAGTGTATCCGGGAGCCATTTCTTTCAAGAGATGATGTTAATATTCTATGAAAATCATTTTCAGTTAAAGTCTCTATGTGTATAAACCACTTGAATAAAGAAGCAATCATAAATTTTGTGCATTTTCAGTGCAAAACCTACATACAAAATAATGAACTAATATGAATAATAAATTGCTAAAAGTGGATAAACTAATTTTTCAGAGTATTTACAGAATAAAAATGCATTTAAGTGAATTCTGAAAATGTACTGCATTTTCCCCAGACTTTTCTATTCTCTCAGCCATTTATTTTTATTTTAGAGGAGAATCTTGAACTATAAGCCGTATCTTTATTGCCTTTCCTCTGTCTCTTTTTTCTGTTCTTTCCATTTATATGTTTAAAAATAAGTAATGAATATTAATTTAGAGAAAAAGGAAAATGAAATAAAGAGAAAAGTAAACTACCCACCCAAGCCAATATGTATGTCATCTACAATATGAAAGTACTTATGTTAACATTAATATCTTTGTGCACATCTGTTCATACATAATTTACATACATATTTTTTGAAAACAAATAATGGAATATTATATTAAAGTTGCATTTTTTTCTGTACGTACTTGTGTCATTTAACAAGCTATTCATATATTTTTATATCATTCACATTTTAAACAAATACAAAGAGCCCCTACTATATATCAGGAATATCCTCAGCATTTAAGATACAAAAGACATAAAAATCTATTTGTTTAGGTCCTACCAAATAAATTTATAAATTATATGATATATAATTTATAAATTTTATGATTTATAAATTATATAAATAATAAAATATATAAATTATAAGTTATGTAAATAATAAAATTTATAATTTATAAATTATATAGATTTATAAATTATAAATTACATATTTAACAGTTTTAAGTGCTATGGAGTTAGAATGAAATGGAATATAGAAGGTCAGAGGTGTGGGAAAAGTCAGATCTGAAATAGGATGGTCACACCAGACATTGCCAAGAAAGTGAAATTTAAGGTAAGCAAGTGAATTAGGCATTTCAATATAATCTGGGGGAAAGCACAATATGACCAGAAGGAACAGTCATTGCAAAGTCTTTGAGGCAGGTGTTAGCCCAGAGCATCCGTCTGTCTTTCAGTCCTTTATTCTTCAATATTTCATTTCTTGAGGAAAATATGCCTATAATTTTTCTACTTGGAATATACAAAGAAAAAAATGGATTTTTATTTTTGACTTGTAGGGTTTTTGTTCAACCTATTTTCAGAGTACCTCTGAACTCTGAATTCTGATTTTTAAATCATGAGTTATGCTTCCTGGGTTTTTTTTCCAACTTTTTGATGGTATAATTAACAAAATTGTATATATTTGAGGTGTATAACGTGATGTTTTGACTATATGTTCTTTCAGTGTCTCTAGAAGACTTGTTCCATGATACTACAATAAAACTAAAATTCACTATTCATTTAACATTTTAAATAAAAATGTAAATATCTCTCAGAAATAATTCCCTATTATGTTCTGATATTTAAAGAATTAACTTTTGAAATTACATTAGAGAACTGAACTGGCATTGGATATTTGTTTTATGCTCACAGGAAAATGTAGTGAATGATATAATCAGACTTAGGAACTTAACCTTAATTAGGCTGTAAGCTGAACTCTTTCTATAACCCAAAGGCAGGATCTGAACATTTTTATATTTTAAAAAAGCAAATTCTTAGAACAGGAATATACATTACTCCTTTTTTTTAACTATTTATGGAACAGTATTTTTATTTTAAATTATAAAATTAAAATTTCTGGTGGAATATTTTTTGTATCTAAAATTTTTAATTCCTTCTATTCTCCAATCACTAAAATGTTTATACTATTAAGTGAATTTCTGAATTTATTACTTGGACAGCAGTCTCTTTTTCAAAGGCACACTATCTAAAATAAATATCTTGAATGAAAGATGGGTGGTACATTTATCTTATTACAATGGCAAAAATTTTTGTTATTATTATCATGTTTAGTTTCCTATGTTTTGATGAATGTCATGAATCTTTCTCTGAGTGTTGAGCTACATAACTCTTCTTAAAGCATCATCTTACTCTGGAGTCAAACTATGTTGACCCTGAGGTCAAATTTTTTTTAGATAAACATCCATTGAAAAATTTTTCACAGTCACATGTTCTGGGCATTTAGATTATTTTATCTAACAAATATATCAACCAAAATACATAATTGTAAATTTTAGAAACCTACTCTGGCTGGTAAAAATATATTAATTGTTAATTTAAAGATATTAGAATGTGACTGGGTGCGGTAGCTCATGTCTGTGATCCTAGCACTTTGAAGCTGAGGCATGTGGCTCACTTGAGCTCAGGATTTGAAGACCAGCCTGGACAACATGGCCAAACCCCATTTCTACAAAAAAATACAAAATTATCCCTGCACGGTGGCCTGCAGCTGTAATCCATCAATTTGGGGTGCTGAGGCCAGAGCATCACTTAAGCCCATGAGGCAGAGGTTGCAGTAAGCTGAGATTGTACCACTGTACTCTAGCCTAGGTGACAGAGACAAAATCTCTGAAAAAAACTAATTAAAGTGTTCACAGTATACCTAGGAGTGATCACCAAACCAAAATTGTATTTGAGTATTTGTAGCCAGGAAAAAAATCTAGTTAGTTCACATCAGCTTCTTTGCAGTATGATGGATAACATGGCTTCCTGTCATTGATACCACAACAGGCTATACAGATGAAGAGCTTGTGATCCCATTCCTAGTCACCTCAAAAGTCAGATATGTGTTCTACTTAGAACCTTTGCCATGATATAGAGTCTGCACAGCTCTTTTCTCAGGTTTCTGTCTATTTAAGATTCTGGGGGCTCATTTGATTGGAGTAGTCAATGCCATATGCTGGTGCCTACATTTTAGAGGTAAGATTCATGATATGATGCATTCTTTACATACGTGAAGGTTATGCAAAAGATGTTCACAGCCACAATGTGTAACTAATATCCACTATATCATTAAATGAGCATTAATATCCCAATGTTTTCTAAACGGAACACTAAGGCATATTTGATTGCCCTAGTTCTCCTTGTCACAAAAACTAATCCTTTTTGAATATGATTGTTCTTAGATTTCACAGTACTCCATTTACAGACCTTTAAATTGTATTGAATTCAAAAACAGCTCAGTCAATAAGCCACTTTGATAGTTCATAAGAGGTTATACTGATGACATGCTATATTAAAATTATCTATTAAAAATTGAGATTATGTGGTTAAATAAAGCTATTAGACAAAATAAAACCATTTAAGGTAAAGCCTAGCACATCCTTAATGACGAATACATGAAAATAACAAGCACAGTAAAAAATGTAATTAGGCAGCAAAAATTTCTGGAAAATAATTACCACTTGAACTTGCATATGAATACTTAAGTTCCTTCTTCTTTTATTACTGTTCATTTTTATTCTTACTATTCTACGTACCTTCAGATAGAGCTTGTTCACAGATTTAAAACAAATAGAACTGGGGAGTTGGAATTCCTCTTGGATAATTTATGGTCCCATATTTTTATCTAATAAATGAGACAGGATTTAGATCCACAAATATTAATTTGCTTTTAAAAGTATAGTTATTCACCGATCTCATAATGCAGTCCAATTTAACATGTCAGGACAGCATTGTCTTTGCATCACTGTGGTCTTCCAACTATGGCAGTATTTGGGAAGTCCCATTCTTCCAGATTATTTTCTGGGTCACAAATCTGGCCCTGGCACGCGCTGTATTTTATTGTTAGACAAAACTTACGTATACATAACTTGTCTCCTCTAATACACTATGAACTATTCAAAAGCAATACATATATATCTATATTTATAATTTGAAATATATATTTCTGTACCTAATTTTTTTTGCCATACATGTGACATCAGTAAATATTTGTCTATTGGTTAGGATAGTTATTTAATAAAAAATGTTTTATATTAATATACTGTATAAGTATAGAAATAAAATTACTAGCTAAAAATCCCACCAGAAACTGTTCTAACAACCCTACATACTTTTTTACTCTTTTAATTCTTAATCTGTGTTCTCTTTTTATCTTTTCCTGTTCGTACTTAATCCAAGTTATTTTTATTTTTACACATTTCAGCATTATTCACAATCGTGAAGATATAGACACAACCTTAGTGTCTACTAATATATAAATGGATAAAGAAAATGTGGTTTATTTACACAATGGAATACTATACAGCTTTACGAAAGAAGGGAATTATGTCATTTGTGACATGGGTGGAACTGTAGGACATTATACTGAGTGAAATAAGCCAAGCACAATCTTTCCATTCTCTTATAAAGTCCTGTATAGTATCACTGCATTTCAAAAACAAATAAGAGCTAAAACAGAGCAGTTAGCTGTCTTGTCAAGGACCACACAATAAATGCTAGAGCCAGGTTGCAGAATCAGGAAGCCTGGCTTCAGAGTTAATATTCTTCTAATGACTCTTGCCTTCAAAGTTCAGTTAAGTTAAAATATGTAACTTTTCCTTCAGTATAGTTTATCAGTTGATAAATATCTTCCTTGTCAACAGAAGTAGAGTTTATCTAAACTCTTATAGAAAGCAATGAAAGAAGAATGGCCTTTTAAAAAAAAATTATAGGCAAGTATTCATACCTCAGGTTAAGGGTAAATTGTGCTCCAAACCACTCCTTCAGATTGTCAGACTCTTCTGTGTAGGTAAGGGCTGCTCTCTGTAATTTACAAGCAATTTGCCTCTATTTTTCTCCCTGTGTAATTGACAGCAAGTTAATAGTATACATAATAGATAAACCCCACAGTTGGAAAGGGATAGAGTAACAGCTGCTTCCCTTTATACATGTTTGAATATGAATTAGAGTGCTATTTTAGTGTAAATGTTGACACCGATCTATATTAAAATGAGGACTACAGCTTTAACCCCACTATTTTAATTATTTTTATCTTCCACTCATCTGACCACTTATAGATAGGAAATAGTGAATACTGCATTACTTGCAAAAGTGATAAACTATAAATAGCCCAAATGCCCACCCTCATGCAACCCTTTAAATGCATGCGACAGACAAGGAATGGTATACTTCATGGTTGTATGATTCTGACAGGCTCATAGAAACCTTTGTCAGCAGACATAAGAAACCAGTAATACAAAAGGTAGATAGTCATTGAAAGAAAAATGAAAAAATAATGGGGCTTACCCTACAGAGCACAGGAGCAATAGCTATTTCTGAGTCCAAGCAATATTACCTTGTGGTGCTATCTACTATCCATTTAAATCAAGTAGACAGTCTCTATATGACAGATTTAAGTGCGTATACAGCATGACAGAGAAATAGAAGAGAATCAGCAAGAAATGTGAGGAAGTTGAATGAGTATACATACATACATACATACATATATATATACATATTCTGTGGGATTAAATATACACACATTATATATATGTATATTCTGTGGGATTAAATATATATACATATTTAATTTTGGAATTAAATTGGAATTCAAAAAAAATTGGAATTCAAATTTCCAATATAATAATGTTAATAATTTCATTAACATGGCAACATGTAAATGAACCTGCATTTCATATTTTTAAATAAAGGTAATTTCTTTTATTTTTTGACTTACTACAATATTAACTGTTATGTGAACATTTTGTGTTATTTAGCAACTATCAATGATTTTTTTCTACTATTTAATCATTGCAGCAAATCATTAGATAAATTCAATGGAAATTAAGTGAAAATTAATCATATGGAAAATTTTACTTAGGATACAGTATTTAGAGTTTCAATGAAGTGTTACAGTTTAAAAATTGTTTTAGTGGAAAAGAAAAAAGTCACATGTTTTCCATTGGCTAAGATAAATTATATTTAAATAAAATTTCTTTTTAAGGTTTTTAACTGGTACAATGAAATATATAAATATAAATTAATGTGTATCTTTTAATACCGATAAGATGTTCATTTTCATATATATGCATGTGAATATATGTGTGTGTATATATATAATTATTTATGTAGCATAGAACCTATTTATTTCTCACCCCCCCAATACCTCACCCCATAAGTTAATTGTTTGAAGGACTAGAAGCAGCTTATTTTTTTAAGAATCATAATGGAATGTTTTCAAGTCTGTATTTGGACTGTTTATATTTCTAGATTACATTTCTACTATAAATATTAAAAATGGGTACCACAGACAGGAGGAATTTGAGGGCATGCAGCAGAATGTATTTTTCATCAGAAGAGAGACTTGACTCAGATTTCTCATTTTTTCAAGAGGGAAATCTGCGTGGTCAGAAGTCATGAATTCATCAACTTTTTTTAAAACTAAATAATGATACCAGGTATAATATGCAGTAAAGTAAAATAAATAATTTTTTTAAAAAAAGCAATCCAGTAAATAAATAATGATACCACTGGAAAGCAATGTGCTTTTCACTGGACAGAAGTCTCTACACACTTTTGCAGATTTCAGTACCAAATATTAGGGATAGATGCTTGCACCTCACACTCATCCCTGGATCTGATTGTTGCTGTTTCATTTTATGCACAACAATATCTCTGTGAATAAAACAGCTAGAAGATTACTTGATGCTATTTATTATCTATTTCTAAATGCTTAATGTACTTTGCATGGTTTAACTTGTCATATGAAACATGAATCTGAGAAAATGAGAAAATTTAGGAGCTAATAAATTTCAGAAACCAATACATTTTTATAGTTTTGCTTTCAACTCTGCAGGAAAAAAGAAAAAAAACTTAATTTGCAAAATTTTCCTCTTTTAGAGGAAAGAATCAGGCAAATTTGAATTTGAATTATAGTTCTGATTGTCTTAAAAATACTTTTTCTGGGTCTTTTTCATTCCACAGTATTTTTTTTTTTTTTTGAAACAGACAAGTAACTTTCATTTGTATTGTTATAAGGAAGTAGGTAAATAATTGCAAGAATAAATGGATAGATAGTATAAATATTTAAAATTTTAGTTTCACAGAGGATGCTCAATTATTACCAATGAATAATTTTTTTTCTACTTTCAAACCCAAACATACAGCACAGATTAGTCAATTGTTAAATTTTCTATAATTAAAATTTCTTTCTGAGGCTCCAAAGCATACTGTGCATTTTTTCATCACGTTATTGATCTTCTTACATACTATGTACTGTTCCATGTAATAGATACTTGCATTTGTAACTCAAATCTATCTCCATCCTGAGCTCTTGAGGACTGCGACTGTATTTATTCTCCCTGGTAACCTCAGAACCTATCACAGAAATTGGTCCATAATGGCCTTTAATAATAGCTACAAAGGTTGTTAATTTAATAAATTGTTTATTTAGTAATATACATAAACCATTGCATATAACTGCAAGGCTGTAAGGCTGAGTGCAGTGCCTCACTCCTGTACTCCCAGCACTTTGAGAAGCCGAGGTGAGATGATTGCTTGAACCCAAAGTTGAAGGTTAGCCTGGGCAACATAGTGAGACACCTCTATTTAAAAAAACAATAGAAAGACTATATTAGGTACTTTAAAAAAAAGCAGATATTCATATCAGCAAAACTAGATGAAAGCCTTAACTTTTGACCCATTTTTCTATAGGACTTTGAGAAAGTAACATTCTTTTATCAGTCTGTGCAAAGAATTGATAGATTAAATTGTATCTAAGTCTTCTCTTGTTAAAATGTTCTGTAATTTTTAATTTTTAAATATGTTGCTGAAAATCAACCAGCAATTTACTTGAATAACAATAATTTAAAAGTATTTAAAAGAAGATACACCGATTAATAACAAGTAGAAAATCTCAATCATTTCTAAGAATAGAGTTATAACTTTCTTTGAATTTTGCCTTTTCTCTGCAAATTAACTCCTCTGGCATAAGCAAAGAATTTTTACTTCAACCTAGCAGTGGGCATGATTTATTATGTGTGGTGGTTCAGACTGCTTCACAGATATTCTCTGGTTAATGTTACCAATCTACATTCACTTAATGACATGTTATTAGCTTAATGATGCTTATTAATCACTGAGAATCAAAGAATGATATGAAGAAAGCAAAAAAAAAAAAAAAGAAAAAAAGAAAAAAAGAAAACAGACCAGGTCTCTGAAAATGAACTTTGTTATCTAAGTCTAATTATAATAACCCTATTAAAAACTGAGGATCTAAGAATGGCTTAGCAAAGTGATGAAATAAAGAAAAATGGAATATTCTGTGCTTTAACAAGCTTGTGTTAGAACCCTAACTGATTGTGTTTTCTTTGACTCCTTTGTAGACCAGACTGCATGCTTGTTATATTATCTGACTATGTCTTTTGAGTATGGCATTTTAGGAGCACTTAGGGACTCGTTTTCTTAAACTTATTGATTTGGTAATTTCTCCTTTGTAGAACTTCAATCTATTAAACTACAGTTGCAACTAACTAAAAGTAAGTTAAGCTGCCTTAACAGTTCAAAAAGCAGAATTTGGAATGAGGATATACGGTGGTTTTACACAATCTTGCTGTTGAAATACAGTGATGCTTCCCTTGGCAATGGACAGAAACGAGAAAATAGACCCTTACAATGGACTCAGTCACTGTTGTTGATTACTCTCTGTTCTGTATTCAGTTAATATTTCAAATCCAAGCATTCTCTATTCCTTGTTCATTACCAAGCACGTTTTCACTGAGTAACTTGAATTTATAGGTTACATATTTAATCATCATCAGGAACTGTCTTAGAGTCTCCCATGTCTTATTCCAGCGTCCTATAGGAAGGTCCAATGGATTGATAAGGATGTTTAACACTAGTCAAATTAATGTGGACACTGGGCCTGGGCACAATGCTGGCTGTGAGGAGGCAGTGATAAGGACTGGAAAGGATGATGCTTTTCCAAAGTAAATAAATACAATAAAATGTTTCAGAGGCTGAGAAGCATGTCTACTGTAGAATTTTTATAATCTTGAGTCTTTATTTTTAGTCTTTCCCCATTATATTGATTACTCTTTGAAGAGGAGAATCAGCATTCAAAATACATTTTAGATTTTAAGAGATTTTAAAAACCAGTTAGTCCAAACTATTTTCCAACCTCATGCAAAGCTTAGAGAGGACCTAATCCAATTTCTTTATGAACAGATTTTAAAAGATATATATGAAGACCTGCTTATTTTTAATATAATTTAGAATAATCAAGCTTTTAGTGAATTACATGTTATTCAATAACACATACAATTTTATATATAACACTTGCAATTAAGGGATATACAAACTTCAGATATATAGAGAAAATGTTACTACATCTTATTCAAATGTTCATTGATCCATTAAACAAGAAATTATTGATTTGTATATTGACTGAATGATTCACATCTTTACTAACATGCCATTTTGTTCCAGACCTCTGGTTTCCTATCAAGTAGTTGTACTTGAAAATGTGAATAATTTTTACATCTGTCAGGCATGGACTACAAAGCAATGAGTAACTGAAAAGGTCTTAGGAAACCCGTATTCTGTTACCTGCTTTCCTATTAAGTGCATTAGCAACAGCTGAGGCAAAGTCTGGCTCATAAAGCTGCAAATGCTTTATAGTTGTTCAACTATAAGAGATACTAAATTTCAGTTCTTGGGTAAAAAATGTCCTCTTTCATCAGGCTGAAATTACTTCAAAATTAAAAGTTAAAAATAGGATAATAATATTGGGGTTCAGTGTAAAACTATCCCCTGATGCCAAGCCCCATTATAATATATTGTATAAAGTGACTCTTGTTTTTGAGACCCAAGGTCTCACTCTGTTGCTGAGGCCAGAGTGCAGTGGCGTGATCATGGCTGACTTTAGCCTCACCTCTTGGGTTCCAGTAATTTTCTGACCTCAGCCTCCCAAGTAGGTGAGACTACAGGCTCACACTACCATGCCCTGCTAATTTTGGTATTTTCTGTAGAGATGGAATTTTGCCTGTTGTCCAGGCTGGTCTAAAACTCATGGGTTCAAGGGATCCTCCCACCTCAACTTCCTAAAGTGCTAGGATTAGAGATTTGAGCTACTGCACAGGCCTAATGTAAATTTTTAATATATTTTGTTCAAATCACAATTGAGATAGGACCCAGAATTTATGCCTTTAGGCTTTGAAAAAAAAAATGATTCATATACCATGTCTGTAAACACATTTGTTTATATTTAGGTAACTTTCAAATATTTACAATCATATTGAAATATATAACATACACTTTGATATAACACAATATTTTTACCAATTTTTAAAAACACTAAATATTCACTTTAATTTTATAGCTATGTATTACTCCATAATATAGAAATAGAATATATTATACAAATTCCCATTTATTGTGTTATGTGGTATCTACAGATAAACATTTGAAAATAATGTTGTAGTTACTATGCTTATGTATAAATCTGCATTAGAATCTTTGATTTTGTATTCGTTTAATAGAGTACTCAGGTTGCTATATCATTCATTAAGTTCCTAGAAAATAAAAGAGCATATCATAATTTTCATCAACAGAATGGAAACTCAGTACATGCTTTCTAAATATATAAATATAGTACATAATGTATACAGAAGAAAGTAAAATCTATAAAATTCATAAATATATTTAAAATTAATGTAGAAAATATAAGTAAAATGGAAAAACTTATTGGTAAAAGTACTTACCTTTACATATGGAATAGAAATGTTTTTGCATGTTAAAAATAGGCAGTATGGTAAAAACTATCACAACTGAGATTAAAAAATAGCTTTGCCATAAATGAATGAATTAGAAACATATATTAACTTAAAATTTGAATATCTACTTCCACTAGATATTAAAATACCAGCAGAAAGTAGAAATAAGGCTAGCTAATGATGCCAAATAAATAAGAAGAAAGCAAGTTACTTGATATTAAATATTTTTAACTATTCTATTCATTAAAAACTTCACATGATACAAGACCACATTGTTATTTTTTCTGGTTTCATGTGTTTTTTGTTTCTGCTAATATATTTATTTTATTTTTTTGAGATGGAGTCTCGCTCTGTCACCCAGGCTGGAGTGCAGTGGTGTGAACTCGGCTCACTGCGACCTGTGCCTCCTGGGTTCAAGCCAGTCTTCTGCATCAGCCTCCAGAGCAGCTGGGACCACATGCCTGCCACCATGCACAGTTAATTTTTTAAAAAATTTAAATGGAGATGTGGTTTTACCATGTTGGTCAGGCTGCTCTAGAACTCCTGACCCCTGGTGATCTGCCTACCTTAGCCTCCCAATGCTGGGATTACAGGCGTGAGCCCCCATGCCCTGCCTGCTTTTTATTTTTAATGGGAATCATTTTTTCATGATTTTTCTCAAATCATAACTGTAGTAACAACCTTTGTTAGAAACATTAATTTAGAATTAATTCCTACTCCTTCTTCCCCTCACATATGGCCATACCTTCATGATGTTATATCTATTTTCTCTCTTTTTTATTGTTTATTCATTTTTGCTTGTTGATTTATGCATTCTTCAATTATTTGGGGGTCATTTATATGTATAGATAATACAGTTACCTGATAAAAATTCATAAAGTTTGTTTATATGCAGTAGAAACTAACTGTCTTTTCAGCATTTGTCCCCTGGCTCACAGAGTTAGCCACTGCTATCTGATCTTTATATTTCTTTAGGTATTTATATACCTATGTAAGCATATAGCTCTATTAATAGGTATATATACATGAATTTACATTTCAATTTTTTAACCAAAATTTATCTAAAATATAAAAGCTGCAGATAGCACAAAGAACCAAGGAAAACAGCCTAAAAAAGCATTTTGAGTTAAAAATTGTTTATATTTTTTTCATTTTTATTTCCAGGCTTCATTTTTGAAGATTTATACATTCAGCCATTACCTTTTCTTAAAGAAGCTTACCAGATTATTTTATTTTTCTCTACTTCATTTGTTTCTGCACAAGTCACATAATTCACATTGTCAGAGTTTTATGCATATCTCTACAGTCTATTTCATTAGATTTCTGTATACATATATGTATAAAATATATAGATGTTTTCTGTTTATATTTGTGTTAATAATGCTATTGATAATCTCTTGTCTAAAAATATATATTTTACTGCACATCCATGGTTGATGTAAACACAGAAGTTCATATAATTAATTCATTTAACAGTTACATAGCATTAAATACAGTACTGATGTTCATTTACATAGCTTCATTTTCACCATTAATGGCAATGCTGCAATTAACACTGTTTTACATAATTCCTTGTAGAAGTGCTTTTTAAAATGTTCGATTGCATATACCGTGAAGTGGAAATAAGGACTCACTTGTATTACTATTTGACTAGTTATTGTCATACTGCTCTCCAAAATGACTTATTAGGCTTTAAGTGTCCATCACTACTGTAAAACACTTACATTTTCTCTCCCTCACAGAAATTAGGTTAGTGTTTCTCTATATATTTTTTCTCATTAAGGCATGAACATATATTTTACTGTTTAAATGTGTCATTTTCAGTTTATCAGTGATATTGGTGTTCCCTACATACCTTTATTGGTTATTCTAAACTCTTCCTTTCGGAACTCTGGTCATATTCTTTGCTCATTGTACTACTGGATTGTTTATCCTTTTAAAATTGGTACACATTCTTTATATATTTTTAAACTACACTTTGTAGATTGCTCTGGGCAGTATGGCCATTTTAATGCTATTGATTCTTCCAATCCATGCATATCGAGTGTATTTTGTTTCTATGATATATGATCTTTCAGCAATGTTGTACAGTTATCCTTATAAACATCTTTTACCTCCTTGAATAGATGTAATCTTAAGTATGTTATTTTCCTTGTGCCTACTGTAAATGAAATGGCATTCTTGATTTTGTTCTCAACTAGAACATTATTGGTGTATAGAAATGCTACTGATTTTTGTAGACTGATTTTTATTTTGATATTTTAGTGAAATCATTTATCAGTCCAAGAAGACTTTTGGTGAAGTTTTTAGGATTTTCTAGCTATTGTATCATATAATCACCAAAGAGAGATCATTTGAATTCTTCCTTGCCTATTTAAATGAATTTGATTTCTCTTTCTTCCCAGATTGCTCTGGCTAGGACTTCCAGTATTATGTTGAACAGGAGTGGTGAGAGTGAGCATCTTGTCATGTTCCAGTTATTTAGGGGAATGCTGCTAGCTTTTCTCCTTCGGTATGATGTTGGCTGTGAGTTTGTCATAGATGACTAATTATTTTGAGATATGTTCCTTCAACCCGTAGTTTATTCAGGGTTTTTGCTATGATGAAATGTTGAATTTTATTGAAAGGTTTTTCTGTGTCTATTGAAATTATCATATGATTTCTGTTTTAAATTCTGTTTATGCAGTGAATCACATTTATTGATTTGCATATTTTGAACCAACCCTGCATCCCATGAATAAAGCCTACTTGATTGCGGTAAATTAACTTATTGATGTGCTGCTGAATTAGGTTTGGTAATATTTTGTTGAGGATATTTGCATTTGTGTTAATAAGGAATATTAGCCTGAAGCTTGCTTTGTTGTTTAGTTGCCAGATTTTGTTATCAGAGTGATAACTGCCTTTGTAGAATGAGTTGGGTAGGGGTTCCTCCTCCTCAATGTTTTGGATTAGTTTCAGTAGGATTGGTACCAGCTCTTTTTTGTACATCTGGTAAAATTCAACTGTGAATCCATCTGGTTCAGAGCTCTTTATAGTTGGTAGATTTTTAATTGTTTATTCAATTTTGGAACTTTATATTGGTCTATTCAGTTTTGATTACTTCCTGATTCACACTTGGGAGATTGTGTGTTTCCAATAAATTTATCCACTTACTCTAGGTTTTATAGTTGGTGCACAGTGAGGAAAATAATATCTGAGGATCATTTGTATGTCTGTGGTATTGTTTTAATGTTGTCTTTTTCATTGTGACTATTTAGATATTTTATCTTTATTTCTTAGTTGATCTACCTAGTGACATCTATAGCTCTTGTTTCTCTTTTCAAAAAAACAAGTTTAGGTTTTATGCATAGTATGTGTAGATTTTGGGGTCTCAATTTTGTTTGTTCAGCTCTGATTTTAGGTTTTACTTCTATGAGCTTGAACTGGACCTCTACCTTTTACCAGATTAAAAAAATCAATTAAAGAAGAATTAAACACTTGAATATAAGACCTAAATTATTTATATATATATGTATATATATATACACACATATATATACATATATATATATATATACACATATTATATGTATATATAATATATAAGAAAACCTAGGAAATACCTCTCGTGCCATCAGCTTTGGCAAATAATTTATGACTAAGTCCTCAAAAGCAATTTCAACCAAAGAAAAATGGGGAAGTTGGACCTAATTAAATTAAAGGGTTTCTGCACAGCAAAAGAAACTATCAACAGAGTAAACAGGCAACCTACAGAATCAGAGAAAATGTTTGCATACTATGCATCCAACAGAGATCTAATAATATCCAGAATCTTTAAGAAACTTGAACTAATCAGTAAGCAAAAGATGAATAGCCCCATTAAGAAGTGGGCAAAAAGCATGAACAGACACTTCTCAGAAGACATACATGTGGCCAACAAACATGAAAAACTACTCAAAATCACTGGTCGTGAGAGAAATGCAAATGAAAGCCATGATGAAATACCATCTCACACCAGTCACTATTAATCAAAAGTTAAAAAACAAAACAAACAAAAAAAAAAACAACACAGATGTTGACAGGGTTTCAATGGAGAAAAAGGAATGCTTATACATTATTGGTGGGAATGTAAACTATTTCAGTGCCTGTGGAAATCAATTCAGAGATCTCTCAAAGAACTTTAAAAAATCTTGCCATTTGACCCAGCAGTTCCATTACTGTGTGGATATCCAAAGGAAAACAAACTATTCTACCATAAAGACACATACATACATCCATATGTTCATCAAAACACTATTCATAATAGTGAGGACATGGAGTCATTGTAGATGTCAATCAGCTGTGGATTGGATAAAGAAAATGTGGTACAAATACACCATGGAATACCATACGGCCATAAAATAGAATGTTCTTTGCATCAGTATGGATGCAGCTGGAGACCAGACCATTATCCTAAGTGAAATTAATTTAGGCATAGAAAGCCCAGTACCACATGTTCTCACTTGTAAGTGGGAACTAGACATTGGGTGTGCATGGACATAAAGATGGGAATGGTAGACACAGGGGTCTACTAGAGGAGAGAGGTAGGGATGGGAAAAAGGCTTGAAACACTACCTATTGGATATTGTGTTCTCTACATTGGTGTTGGAATCATTTGTACCTCAAACATCAGTGTCACACAATATACCTGTGCAACAAACTTGCACATGTACCCTCTGGCCCTAAAATAAAAGTTGAAATAAAAAAATAATAAGTTCACAAATCAATAGGTAGGAATCAGATACATAGGATGGCTATAATCAAAAAGTCAGGCCAGGCATGGTGTTTCACACTGTAATCCCAGTGCTTGGAAGGCCAAGGTGGGTCGATCGCTTGAGCTCAGGAGTTCAACACCAGCCTAGGCAATATGGCAAAAGCCCCTCTCTGCAAAAAAACACAAAGAAAAAGCCAGGAGTGAGGGCAAGTGCCTGTATTCCCAGATACTCAGAAGGCTGAGGTGGGAGGATTGTTTGAGCCTAGGAAGTGGTGGTTGCAGTGAGCTGAGTTAGCACCACTGCACTCCAGGCTAGGTGACAAAGCAAGAGGTTGTCTGAAAAAACAAACAACAAGAACAACAATGATCAGATAATAGCAAGTGTTAGCAAAGATGTAGAAGAATTGGAACACTCATTTACTACTGACAGGAATGTGAAATGGTAGAGCCATTTTAGGAAACGGTCAGTCCCTCAAAAATTTCTACCTAGTGTTAGAATATGACACATCAATTCCATTCGTAGATATACAATTAAGAGAAATGACAACATGTACGTACCAAAAACATTTTACAGAAATGTTCTTAATAATATTCATAGTAGGCAAAAAGCAGAAATAACCCAAATATTAAGATAAATATATTAATAAAATGTGGTATATCCATATAATAGAATACTATTTAACAATAAAAAAGAAGTGAAGTACTAATATATGCTACAGTATGCTGAAGTATGTCTTGGATAGAACCTTAAAAACAGTAGGCTAAGTTTAAGAGGCCAGTCACAAATAATACATATCAAATGTTTCTATTTATTTGAAGTGTCCAGGATAACACAATCTGTAGAGACACATGATCTATTAGTAACTGCCTAGGAATGGAGAATTTGGCAGAAATGAGGAGTTATTAATAGTAGGGATAAGGGGTTTTGGTAAGATTAAATGTTCCAAAATTGATTTCTGAATATACTAAAAACCAATAAATTATGTATTTAAATTGGTAAATTATAACCGTATATGCAATTTTATCTTAATAAGCTGGATTTTTTCAAGTAAATGAATGAATCTGGGAATTCAGAAGAGTATTGGTATTAAACTCTCTCAGTAAGATGTTTTACACAGGATTCATCTATGGGAAAACAGCTTGTGTAAAGTGAATCCTGGAAGGTAAAGTTTAACGTGGTAGGTTGCAGCAGTTTATGTATGATGTTGAATATCGGGGCAAGTAGTTACAAAGTAATTGTGCTTGGAATGAAGAGCTGTCAAAGGCATTTGACCTGGAGAATGACAAAATCAGAGCTGTGTATCTGAAATCCGTAAGCAGCAGAAAGGCGTATAAAGAATTAGAGGAAGGAGGCACTAAGAAATTGTGTTCTGGTCAAATATCAAATGAATACAACAGGAAAGATTAACTGATACTAATTGAGTATTAAGTTGTTTGATACAAGATGTAATCATTTAAACAAAATACTAGGAGGAGAAGCATTTTGGAGTAAACAGGTTATAAATTTGGTCTTGATTATACTGGATTAAGTCATTGGTGGAATATCGAGATTAACCTACAAATCAAATTAATTGGGAATGTGGCCTAGGTTAGGTTATCTTGTATTTTTAGATGACATCCCATTCTAGAGGATGCTAATTAACTTTCGGTATCACAGTTTTGGTATTCTGGACTTTTCAAAGGCATCTCTTCTTTAAACTGTTGTACTGACCTCTGATACTGTCAGGAGATCATGATATGATGATCATGAGAAAAGCTAAATCAGGCCAGCATTAGTTTATATTTTTTGTGTGTGGGATTATAAGAAAGCCACTTTTTTTTTTTTTTTTTTTTTTTTTTTAGCATGTACAGCCTTGTGCCTGGGTATGGGCTCGGCAAACAACTTGGGCTGGATTTCAGCACTGGCTCTCTTCCTCAGTCAGGCAGCCTTGAGCAGCATCTGTACAACAGTACACGGTGATCAAATTAGCTGTGTATCCAAGTTGTATTTTTAAAGTAGAATAAAACTACTGTAAACACAGAGTATGATACTTAAATTTGACCCATAATATTAAAAAAAAACTCTAATAAAAGTACCACTGGTAGTATGGCTAAAATAGCTATATTAGAATTCCATTGTAAAATATACTATACTTTAAATCATGAGAAAGTCCTTATGAGTGATCTTGGCTTTTATCAAAGGGTTACACTTCACATTACCACCTTGAATATCCTATCTCATGCATCACTAACTTGTAGATAGTCAGGGCTGGACTCCTGTGGTTTATTGTACTTTGATTTTAAGACTGGTTTAATTGCACATGACTAATGCAAACCACCTTCTCTTTCAAAAACCTATTTTCAATTCAGTGTTTCTTCCTTCTAGTCTTATAATTTTCATATATGACATCAATCTTATGATAACTGTATTTGTTACTTGAGAATTTTAAAAGTACTAAACTATACTCAGACTATAAAAGTTAGACAAGAAACAGGCTCATCTTACTAATATTTACTTAGGAATATTTATTGATTAGTGAACTTTCAGACTTTAAAATTTTCCATGTAACTGATTGTTCACTGAAAATTTGTAGTTTAAAAATATATATTACATCAGAAAATGTTTGCCTACAACTAAAAAAATTAAAAAATTGCACTCAGACTGTAATTTTATTTAACATTTTATTCAATGATTTTTTTTTTGCAGTATCATAATTGAAGTGTCTTTTAATGGCTTTTTTATGTAGTCAAATACATGGATCTATTTTGTTTTTTAAAAATCACCTTGATAACAGAGACATGTATGATTTGAAAAGCTAAAAATACTTATTGTGCCGCCTGCTTTTTATTTTAGCATAGCTCTGTCTTGTAATCTTTCATGTGAATGGTAACAAAGTATCCCTATGATTTTTGGACACATGAGTAATCATTTCACATTTTTCCTATTTTAGTCTTTTAGATGTGATTACTTCTGTAACTAGACAAACTGATTCTAAGTATGCATATGGAGGGCAATGGTGTAAGATCACAAGATGCAGTAGATTAAGTTAAATGATCAGCAACACACAGGCAAGAGAGGTTTCCAATGCACAAAATTGGTATATATGTATAACGAATTTCTACAAATTGACAATAAATGAGTAAGAATGCAATACCTGAGTAATATTAGGAGTGAGCAATTTCCAAAAGAAGAAAAACAAATTTCCATTAAAAATAAAATATAAAATTATAAAAATATTTTTTAAATATGTTAAACTAAAAAATTATATATCACTAGTAATCAAGAAAATACAAATTGAACCAACAACATGATAGCATTACATGAATTTCATTAGTGATAGTCGAAAAGTTTGACTATATCAATTATTGTCAGATTATGAATGTATTAGTTAGTTTTCATGACGCTATGAAGAAATACCCAAGAGGAGGTAATTTTTAAAGAAAAGAGATTGTACTGACTCACTGTTCTGCATGGCTGGGGAGGTCTCAGAAAACTTAGAATCATGAGAGAAAGGGAAGCAAACAGGTCCTTTACATTGAGGCAGGAGAGAGAGGTACAGAGCAAAGTGGAAAAAAGTCCCTTATAAAACCATCAGATCTAACGAGAACTCACCATCATGATTACAGCATGGGGAAACTGCCCCCATAATCTAATAACCTCCCACAAGATTCCTCCTCCAACATGTGGCGATCAAAATTTGTTTTACAATTCAAGATGAGATTTGGGTGGAGATGCAGAACGAGACCATATCATTTCACCCCTGGCCCCTCCCAAATCTCATCTTTCTCACATTTTAAAATGCAACTATGCCTTACCAACAGTTCTCAAGAGTCTTAACTCATTTTAGCAATAACCTCTAAGTCCAAGTCCATAGGCTGATCTGAGACAAAGCAAGTTCCTTCCACCTATGAGCCTGTAAAATTGAAAGCAAGTTAGTTACTTTGTATATACAATGGGGTTGAAAGCATTGGATAAATGCACACATCCCAATTGGGAAAATTTTGTCAAAACAGAAGAAGGTAGAGGCCCCATGCAAGCCTGAAATCCAGTAGGGCAGTCATTAAACCTTAAATTTCCAAGATGATCTCCTTTGACTCCATGTCTCATATCCAGGTTACGCTGATATAAGAGGTGGTTTACCATGGTCTCAGACAGGTCCACCCCTATGGCTTTACAGTATATAACCCCATTCCTGGCTGCTGTCATGGGCTGGTGTTGAGTGTCTTTAGTTTTTCGGATGCAGAGTGTCAGCCATCAATGGGTCTACCATTGTAGGGTCTGGAAGATGGTAGTCCTCTTCTCACAGATCCACTAGGCAGTGCCCCAGTGGAGACTTTGTGTTGGGGCTCTAACCCCCATTTCCCTTCCACACTGCCCTAGCAGAGGTTCTCCATGAGGGCTTCCCCCCTGCAGCAAACTTATGCCTGGACATGCAGGCATTTCCATATATCCTCTAAAACATAGGCAGAGGTTACTACACATCAATTCTTTACCTCTGTGTACCTGCAGGCACAACAGCACATGTAAGCCACCAAGATTTGAGGCTTGTACCTTCTGAAGCAACAGGCTTAGCTGTGTGTTGGCCCTTTTCAGCCATGGCTGGGATGGCTGGAATGGAGTGCACCATGTCCTGAGGCTGAACAGAGGAGGGGTCCCTGGATCCAGCCCATTAAACAAACTTTCCCTTCTCAGCCTCTGAGCCTGTGACAGGAGGGGCTGCCCTGATGGTCTGTGAAATGTCCTGGAGGCATTTTCCCCATTGTTTTTATGATTAATATTCAGTTCCTCATTACTTATGCAATTTTCTGCAGCCAGCTTGAATTTCTCCTTAGAAAATGAATTTTCTATCACATTGGCAGGCTGCAAATTTTTCAAACATTTATGTTCGCTTCTTGTTGAATGCTTTGCTCTTTAGAAATTTTCTCTGCCAGATACCCTAAATCATTTCTCTGAAGTTCAAAATTTCACAAATCTCTAGGGCAGGGGCAAAATACCTCCAGTTTCTTTGCTAAAGCATGGCAGGTGTGACCTTTACTCTAGTTCCCAACAAGTTCCCCATCTCCATCTGACACCAATTTTGCCTGAACTTCATGTCCATATCACTATCAGCATTTGGTCAAAGCCATTCAACAAATCTCTAGGAAGTTCCAAATTTTTCCACATTTCCCTGTCTTTTTCTAAGCCCTCCAAACAGTACAATCTTCTGCCTGTTAACCACTTCCAAAGTTGCTTCCACAACTTTTAGCATCTTTATAGCAGTGTCCCACTCCTGGTACTAATTTACTGTAGTTAGTTCATTTTCATGCTGTTATGAAACAATACCCAAGACTGGGTAATTTATAAAGTGAAGAGGTTTAATTGACTCATAGTTCGACATGCCTCAGGAAACTCACAATCATGGCAGAAGAGGAAGCAAACATATCCTTTTTCATACAGTGGCAGAATAGAGAAGTGTGAAGCCAAGTGGGGAAAAGTCTCTAATAAAATTATCAGATTTTGTGAGAACTCACTATCAGGACCACAGCATGGGTAAACCACCTCCATAATCTAACCACCTCCCATGAGGTCCCTCCTCCAACACATAGGCTTTACAATTTGAATTATAATTAAAGATGAGATTTGGGTAGAGACACAGAGCCAGACCATGTCAATGAATAAACAGGAAATTAAGTATAGGCCATGGCTAATGTTATAACCACTTTAAAGGGCTATCTAAGACCCTGCACTTCTGTTTCTAATTGTATTTGTGTCTGGAAAGATTTCCTACACATTTATACCAGAGATAGGTATTATGATGCTCCCATAGGTATGGTATCGATTAGGAATAAATTGGAAACAACACAAATGTCTAATAAGTGAAAAGTTTAATTAAAATATTGCTTTATACAAAATGAAACATGGAAAGTAAAATGAATGATCTCTACCTAAATTTGAAATCATACACATGAATAGATCTCTAAAATGAAGTGCTGAATGAACAAAGCAAGTGTCATATCATACTCAAGACGTATTAGCTCTTGAGAGTATATTCCTTGAGGAGAAGATGTTATTGTCCATATCATAATTCCCACATTGTCTACCTTCTCCTCCAGATATAATGTAATTTTGTACATTTATGGCCTAGTGTCTAGTTTTTGGAAAAAAATGAAAAGAAGCTCTTTATTCTTAGGAAAAACAAATAGAAAACATAATTTTTCTAACATTGTCTAACTTATAGTCATTTCTTTAAGGACAAAAATCTTTTATCCATAATTAAAAAGGATAGATGAAGAGTATTTGGCAAATACTTGTACAAGAGTAAATAAACCATAAATGTGACTGTGTTACATATAATGATAACATCTTTTAAAATTTTCATATAATGTGAATCTCTAATAAGGTTTTATTATCAGTTTGTAATAATGCCAGGAAGAATCCATAAAACCATGCTATTCTATTTACAGACACAAAATTTTGGTTTTTCTGCTGAGGGCAACTATTCCCAAGATCCCATACTCTTAACCATCATCAGAAATTCATTATGGTTTTCCAAGTACAAATATTATTCATAATTTTAAGTATCAAGAGAGTAACCTGAACTTTCATTAAGAGACCATAAAAACTCAGAGCGTTTTATTGTGTAAGCTGGACTCATTGCTATTTAAAACTCACTGGCAGTATGTAAGCAGTTTCAGCAATTAAAAGGGCTGTGTATCACAATTTCATTTGTAAGACATTTGTGAACTTGAAAACTTTCTCAATAAAATAATAGAAGCTTTAATTTGCAGATATTTTACAAAAAGTGATTTAAGCAAGATAATTACTGAAATCAAATAATGCCCTCTAAATTATATTTCTATTTAGAAATAGCTTTTTTTTTTTTTTTTACTCTAAGGGGCTTCTCCCCATTTCTGCTATACCTCCCTATTCCTAAATAAAAATAACAGTTTTCAAATATAAGTTTAAAGACATCAGTAAATTCCTCATAGTGCTCTATGAGTTTACATATTCATCTGATCCTTTCTTCTCATCCCTCTGGTGCTACCCACTGTATGGATGGGCTCATCTACTATCAGGAGTATCCCTCAGACCAGGTAAGGTACATGTGATAGTCATCCTCTGTCATTTCTCTTCCCAGCATCATGCTAAGCATTTGGATCAGCACACTTATGGTAGAAAATTTAAAATAATATCAAAGTTGTTGGTATAATTAAGGATTATACCTTATGTCTTCTAACATAAAAGTATCTTACAATGTCTGGAAAGGCTTTGTGATTACTCCATGTTTCACTTGGTCAACTTTTAGAACTGTGTCACTGAAAGACTAATTCACTGCACTGATAAGCTCTGTTGTATACACTTGAGATGACATTATCATATGATCCAGTAAAACTATGTTCTAAATAATTTACTTCTTATGCATAACTAGCTCTATTTTTTTACTCTAGAATACATGCACAATTTAATACTGAGTCTGAAATAATAATAGTGGTATTTTTAGTTTTAACATTACCCCTATATTGCAAATGCTGTGTCTTATTTAATACTAACAATAATGTAGTGGAATATGTTCTATAATTAACTCATTCTATGAATAAAAAACCAAGATACAGTAATATTAAGTAATCAAACCAAGGTCATACACTAGCTCTGTGACAAGACTGGAATTTAGACCAAGTCTGGAAGACTCCAGAATATGACCTATTTTTCACTAAGTTATAATACTTTCTATTGCCAAATGTGATATTGACCAAAAAACAAGATTAAAAAGAACAAATAAACTTCCTCCTGAAAACACATTTAGTCCAAAAGGACTTTTGTTTAAATTTTTAATAATACAGAAAAGACTACTACTTAATTTCACCTAGGTATTTATGTTCATTGAGAAATCCACTTTCACACATTTAAATAATTCACTGATTTCTAAAAGTCTCATTTATTTTATTGTTTTCTGAAGAAAAAGCTTTTTTGAATAGAAAAGTAATAATCTAAAATTATTTCATTATACTGATATCTTTGCCTATGTTCATTGATATCCCCAGTGGCTAGACAATATCTAGTATATAACAGTCACAAATAAATATTTGATGAATGAATAAATGAATGATTTAATTATTCATGTCAATAGGAACTCTGGCTATTCCTAATAAAATATAATTATCAAAGAAACTTTCAACTGGCATTCCTATTCTGAACTTATATATTATCTTGGCTACATAAGTATAAAACTTTGCATTTTTCTATGATTTGTTTTATCTTTGAGTAGTGCATGTATTAATATGCCCAGTAGATAATTTATTTCTGCTCTGGGGTATAGAAATATGCATTTGTCAAACAATTTAAAATTTTATCCAAATCAGAGAAAGGCTGATGACCAGAATGGTCATGCTTTTCTTGTAGACTGAGGGCAGAGTTTTAATCCATTTTTTGAGTTAGATTCAAGCAACTGGGTATAATCATTTGCACATCTAACTCCAACTTTTATAATGTTACCCTTTAGTTCAACTGGAACTAATGACTTGGGCTTGTTAAAAGTACAAGGTTAACTTTTATTGTTTCATCTCATACTTGAACTTCTATATTCACTTAATGTTATTTTTTCTATCTTTTCCAATTTCAAGTCCATTTTCTTTTCCATATAAGAGAATAGCTAAATATGGCATATTTGGCACTAAGAATAGGTGGGAGGTGGGGGAGGAGGAAAATAATGTGCTAGAGGAATAAAGAGAGGAAGGAGAACAAGTAAAGAGGAATGGGAGGGAGAGTCTTGCTTATAACCTAGAAGATGCTAGAAAAAAATTGATTTGTTATAAAAAGGTTTTGTTTATTTCCTTAATCCATAATTTGCTATAGGACCCTGATTTTGCTGATATCCTAAAGGTTGAAATAGTGGCAGCTTCACTCATTTTACAAAACCTGCTTTGAAGATTAAAGCAAGTCAAAAAAATTGTAAATTGTGAAGTAGATTACAAATACAAGTATGTAATAGCAAGCACAGTGGGATATGAGTTATATTAACTGAACTAGAGTTACAGATTTGCCATTGCATAGATAATTTTTCCTATCTTGGCCTCTTCCCTGTATTTAAAGATGATGACGGTAGTGAAAGTTAAATAGTAAAATGAATCATGAGTGTTCTTATAGAGCCCCAGAAATTTTTAATGAAGCTGAAGGTATATTCATTCAATATGTGTGCACTCAGACAGACAATGTTACTATCATATATTACATGTTAAGATACCAAAGAATTTAAAATGCCTATTATATAGAATGAGAATTAGAATTTGGTTCTTCAACATTTTTAGATTCTATGGTAAACATTTTATGTTACTCTTAAAACTTTGTCCTACAAAAGGGATTGATAAGAGTTTTTCTTGTGTTGAATAGACTCTAGAAAAATATTATATTCACCACAAATTGTGACGTTAGTTGCTACTGTTTCCATATGCCAAAGACGATTATTTTCTTTATCAGAATGTTACTAAAAAGTTAAAACATTCTAGTGTATGAGGAAATTAACACATAAGAGGGTTGGAAAATTTAATAAATTGAATATTCTACTGATAACTTTTATACAAGAAGTTAATTATTTTTCTTTTAAAAATCTCTATCACTCCTCCAACTTATTTATTTGAAATGCATTAGGGCTTAAGTCAACATGGCTATATAATAAAGACATACAATGTAATAGAAGCACAGTTATTATGCTCTGTTATTTGATTTATCATATGTTCCAACAGCAAGTGAGTGGAAAATACAAATTGAATGAAAGCAGCGCAGTACCCGCCCCCCCCAAAATCTTTCATAACATTTTGAATAAAGTGCTTACCTACTAGCAGAATTTAAGCTGGAGAAATAAACTACAGGAATGGCAGAGGAATGATACAATTGTTAAGGAATTTTATTCTTCTGGCACCAATGCAAAATACACAGAATAAAAGTAAAACAACAATAGGAGATTCCTCCATGAAGGCATAGGTGTTGCCTTAGAAAATGCAGTGTAGCAGGATTGGGGATGACAAGCACTTGGGCCACTTCGTCATGTAAGTTTTATTTGTGGAGTTGGAGGTTCTTCAGAACCAATCATGTACCTTTCTCTTGCACTGTGTGATGAACTATTGCTGTATATACCAGACTCTATGGCTTGGTGGGTCACTCGCCATACAGTTCACAATAGGCAGGTCAAGTTGCATGGTAAACGTATGGACAATAGTCAAGTGTTCAGTTTCTACCAAGGCCCGGTAGCAAGCCAAGAGCTGTCTCTCAAAAGGTGAATAGTTATTTACAGATGATGGCAGGCTCTTGCTCCAAAATGCTAGAGGCCTTCGCTGTGATTCACCTATAGAGTCCTGCCAAAGGTGCCAAGGAGAATCTCTGTCACTAAAACTTCCAAACACCACTGGATCAGCTGGATCATATGGCCCAAGTGGCAGACCTGCTTGTGCAGCAGCCTAAGCCAGCTGCAGAGCCTTCTCTTGCTATAGGCCCCACTCAAAAAGCTAGCAGCCTTTTGGGTCATTTGGTAAATGGGCTGAAGAAACACATTCAAATAAGGCATATGATACTTCAGAACACCAGACAGGCCACAGGTGTTCTGCCTTTTTCTTGGTTTTTAGAGAGGATACGACAACTTATTATTTGCTCTAGAAGGGATATCTTGACACCTCTGATACTAGTGAATCTTTAGAAATTTCACTGTGATGAAAGGTGCCTGAATTTAGTCACTCTCTGACATTCAGATGTCTTACCAGTCAGCATAATATTATAAATATAATGGACTGGTGTGATATCTAGTGGGATGGAAAGGCAATCAAGATCCCTATGAACTAAATTATAGAGCTAGAAAACTTATATACCCTTGTGGAAGGACAGTGAAGGCATTGCTGGCCTTGCTAACTGAAAATACACTGCTTCTGGTGGACCTTATGGACAGGGATAAAGAAAAAGGCATTTTTCAGATCAAAAGCCACATGGCAGGTACCAGTCAATGTCTTAAAATGCTCAAGTAATGAAAACACACTGGATATAGCAGCTGCAATTGAAATCACTGTTTGGTTAAGCTTATGATAATACAGAATTCTCCAAGAGGTTGTCATTTACATAAGGCAAATAGGAGAGTTGAATGTGTAGGTGGTGGGAATCACTGTCATTACGTAAGTCCTTGATAGTGGCGCTAATCTCTGCAATTCTTCCAACACAGTAGTGTTTTTGATTGACTAATTTCCCAGGTAGAAGCAGTTCTAATGGCTTCCACCTGGCCTTTCTCATGATAGTGGTTCTCACTCCACAAGTCAGGATACCCATGTGGTATTCTGTCAGCTGCTAAATATGTCTGTTTCTGTTATGCATCTGTGACTGTGGAGATAACTGTAGATTGGGTATGGGGACCAACTGTGAAATAGCCTGAGTTAACACTCCATTGATCACCTGACCACCATAGGAGATCCTACTCTAAATAGAAAGCCACAGTAACATTTTGGGTCTCCTGGATTCGGTTTTCAGAGCCAGTGTCCAGCAGGTCCCAAAAGATCTGATTGTTTTTTTTTCCTTATGCCAAGTTACTATAGTAGAAGGCTATATGCCCCTTTGGGAAAAGTTAGAAGGGAAATTAACAGTGTCAGTCTTCAGTAACATGTATTAGGGTTGTTTCCCAGGGAGATCTGTCCTCTCTTTCCCTAGACATGTTCTGGGTCTGTAAACTGGTTCAAGTGTGGGAATTGATTGAGGGGCATTGACTCTCTGTTTTTATGGGTTGAGTTTTACTTTTGTTCACTTGACCTGACTTTTCAGCTCGTCTAGATAAGTACAAATTTAGCAGACTTGCCTGTTTCACTTCTAGGAATACCACAATTAATAAACCAAGAGCATATATCCACATGAGTCAGGCTATTCTGGTTGCTGCTTTGACTCTGACATCCATTATTGTAATTATACTCACCTTGCCTCTGGCAGTTGAGTAGTGCTACATGGCCCTTGCCACCCCCAGGACACAAAAATTTCCACTGCATTGAGATTTTCCAGTTGGGTAGCTGCAGTTCCCAACATAAAGTCTGGTATACAGAAAAGAGGGCGATGACAGACCTCTTGGCAGATGCTGGATGGGGCTTTCCTCACAGATGGCTTTCTAAAAGTGCTGGTGAAAGACATGCCTTCTGGACCTTCTCAGTGTGGTTGGGTAGGTCTTAAATGACAAATCCACTCTAACATTTCAATAATCTTTGAATCAAGCCTTCCTCTGCATGAAACCAAAAGAGGTTCAGCACTTCCAGGTCACTCTTGGTGAAGCACCTTTGATCTGTGTGTCAGCAGACTAACTGTACTGCTAGAGCCCTTTCTAACTCCCTGAGCTGCAACAATAAAACATAATTCCTGTTTAGTGGGCCAATATATCAGTAATTTGGCCTGTTCAATCTTTAATGTTCCTCCTGCCATTATCCTTTACCCTTAATATGCATTCCTACACATACTCACCTGATTTCTGCTTGTATAAATTTGAAGAACTTTTGGTGAGGGAGTGGAATACACTTCCTCACAGGTAACACTTTGTATCTCACCAATAAGGTCCTTCTGGGACTCTTGTCTAGTTATAGGTCTGGAAACAAAGGGACTGGTTGGGGGAGAATCAACATTGCTTTACATGGGCACTGTCCCAGTGGAGGTCATTACTGCTTTCTCAAGCAATGCAGAGTTAATTCTCAGAAGAAGAGGAGGAAACACTTAGACCAGTGGTGTTGGGGAGGCTGCTGTCACTGATGTTGGGAAGCCACTTTTGCTAGGGGTGCAAGAAATTTGATTCTTCTGGCAAGAGTGAAAGATAGGTCAGAATCAAAATATAAACAAAATAGGGAATCACCTTAGGTATTTTAAATTATTTATATCTTTGCAAGAAATAGCCTGTAGGCAGAGAACTGGAAGGGGTGGCATCCTGGAAAATGTTGGTATGCTATAACAAACACGGAATATTTTATATGTGTGTGTTTCTATTTAATATCCTTTGTTTCTATAAACAATTCTAGGTTTATTATGCCAACATCTCTAGTGTTTTGCTGAAAATATGTTTCAGGTTTCCGAGAAATATCTTTTTGTCAATTTCTCTGATGTTCACATTTTTAGCATTATATGTAGTGCTATAATAATATTTAATGTGTGTAATATTTCAAAAGTGACTAATATGCTTTACTAGTGTTAAAAAGTAACCTTTTATAAATGTTCTATTTTATTACAATGTTGTTTACAAGTAGCTTAGCCCTTATGATTATATTTTAGGTTTGTCGCTGTTAGCATCTACCTGATAAACATTTGTTCAAATATTTTACTGTTAACTCATCACTATCATTCTGTCTTTAATTGTAAATAGTTTCAATAAAGGTCTAAAGTACAGTGTCTGTGAGTGCAGGCTTTAGCATTATTAGATCTTGTTTCCATCATGATCTCAGTACTCCTAACTCTATGGTTTTATATTTTCCTAAATTACTCTAGGCCTAAATAATTTTGCTTGCAAAATGAGTATAATTTCACCTACATAACTGAGTTTAATGAGAAAAGATACATTGTATAACAAAAGATATGATTCAAAATAATAATAAATAGCTCTTATTATATTTTTGTTTCTGAGACTGACTCTTGGTCTTCAATTATGTTTCTGGTTTTTAATTTTTAACATTAACCATATAATTCTCTTAAATCTGTGTCTTTTAATATGTGTTATGTCTATATTGCTTGTTTGGACTTTCTTTACATGTATTTTAAAGTTATATAGTTTGTTTTTATTAGTGAAGAATCATAAATATGTATAAGATATACTTGAACCTTGTATGTATGGACTCCAGCCTCATTTCCTTCAGTCTCATCTGACATCACAACTTGCTTTTGCAGACAGAACATGGAGGACTGATCACAGGCCAGTTCTGAGCTTAGGCCTCCAAAGACCTTTGTACTTGGAACTCTGCCTTCTGGGCACAAGCAATTCTCCTACCTCAGCCTGCAAAGTAGCTGGAAACAAAGGCAGGCACCGTTTGCTCAGACTTTTTTTTCTTTTCTTTTCTTTTTTTTCTTTTTTTTTTTTTTTTTTTTTTTTTGGTGGAGATGGAGTTTTGTCACGTTGCCTAGGCTGGTCTGGAACTCCAGAGTTCAAGCAGTCTGCCCACCTCAGCCTCCCAAAGTGCCGAGATTACATACATAAGCCACCATGCCTGGCCTGAGAAATTTTTTATTTTTTTTATTTTTTATTTTTTTATTTTTTATTTTTTTTATTTATTTATTTTTTTTTTTGAGACGGAGTTTCACTGTTGTTACCCAGGCTGGAGTGCAATGGCACAATCTCAGCTCACCGCAACCTCCGCCTCCTGGGTTCAAGCAATTCTCCTGCCTCAGTCTCCCAAGTAGCTGGGACTACAGGCACGCACCACCATGCCCGGCTAATTTTTGTATTTTTAGTAGAGACGGGGTTTCACCTTGCTGACCAAGATGGTCTCGATCTCTTGACCTCGTGATCCACCCGCCTCGGCCTCCCAAAGTGCTGGGATTATAGGCGTGAGCCACCGCGCCCGGCCAAAATTTTTTATTTTTTTATTAGAAAAACATTTTTGTTTCACCTTTAAAAAAAAAAAAGAATATATATATATATATATAATTGCACTTTAGGCTCTGGGGTACATGTGCAGAACATGCAGGATTGTTGCACAGGCACTGTGGTTTGCTGCCTGCATCCCCCCTCACCTATATCTGGCATTTCTCCCCATGTTATCCCCACTCCCAACCTTCCCACCCTCCTCTGTCCCTCCCCTATTCCCCCCAACAGACGCCAGTGTGCAATGCTTCCCTCCCTGTGTCCATGTGTTCCCATTGTTCAACACCTTATTTTGTATACAATTTTTATAACCAAGATATTATTTTTATTAAAAGTTTTCTATAGTCAGTACTTTCTTTTAATTAGTTTTCTAAATTAAATTTATTAGCTAATTTAATTTAATATTGCTTTAGTTCTGTCTCATCTGATATTTTTCCTAGGAATCCTTATAGATAAAAAGTTAATGATATTGTCTCCATGTCTAACTTTTATATCATTTACCTCTGGCTTTAACATTTTGGTCTGCATCAAGTTTTTAACTTCTACCTCACCAGTTTTATTATGTGTAATATCCTAACTGGTCCTTACATTCTTTATTTCATAGTATTTAGACATCATATATTCAATGTTTTTCAACTTTCTCATGTCAAAGTATCTCTTTTCAGTGAGTGTTCAATTCTGGAAACACAGGTATAATAGACACTAGAATATTCTAAAAAAAAATTAGAAATGTTCTCCTATTCTTGAGCCTCTTTTGGGAGTATAATATACACAGAAAATACACAACTCATAAATGCAGAGCCCCGTGTATTAACACACAATGAGCATACCTATATAGAAATAGATTATTGTTAGGTGATTTTTTTGGTCTACTTCTGGCTCTTTCCACAAAGATGATTGATCTCCAGGATTCCATTGATTGGTTTCGCTTGTTTTTATTTTTAAAGGAGTCACGTGGTATGTATTATGGTGTGTCTGGCTTCTTTATCTCTTGCTTGATTCACCAGTGCTTGCAAGAGTAATCCACATTGATGAATAGGGCTGAAGTTTGTCCATTTTAATTGCTATATGATATTGTATTTTATGAATATAACACATTTTACTCTTTTGTTGTTAGACATTTGAATTATCTGTAGTTTTTGACTATTTCAATAAATGCAATTATAAATATGTACACGTTTCTATTAGGTATGCACCTAGGAATGGAACTGTTAAGTGATGGGTCACACATGTTCAGGGTTATTTTATAGTGCTAAATGATTTTCCAACACAGCTATGGAAGTTCATGTGAGTATTAGGAATATTAGTTACCTAAAGGTGTATAACAATCTAATCAAAAGTTATTGCCCTAAAACAGTAACTATTTTATTATTCTTCATAGAGTGTGTTAAGAATCCAAGTATTTAAGGATGGTGTTAGTGAGAAACTTTGTACTGTTTTTTGGCTATATATATATATATATATATATATATATATATATATATATATTTTATTAGAGGCTTCTTTGTCCATTAGGCAGGATTTGGTGAACTGTGGTCAGGAATGATAGACTGATATTCTGAATTCAAAGGCCCAGTAAACTTAATTAAAGGACAGAATTCACTTTTTGAAGAAATTATCTAGGAAATCAAAAAGAAACCTATTTTATAAAGGAATTTATAGTTTAAAATGAATATCTGAAAGTCTTACAGTCCTAAAAGAACATTTTTAAGTACTCAGATATTATACATTTTATGGTCAAACTATAAAGAAAAATGTATATAAGGTTCATGAAGGTTTCTCTGTCAGTGACTCAAAAAAATTCCATACATACTCTGGAAATAACGAATAAGATAATCTCAAGAAGCCCTATATTCTAAGAAAGGTAGTTCTAATTTGGCACATTCATGCATCTAAAAGTCGTTTTGATGCACAAAATGCCAGATAGAAGCATAAAGTTATTAGGTAAATATTTGAAAGTAGAGAGTTGGTAAAAAGATTTTTATATCATAAAAAGTAGGCTGAATTTACTTTTGTGGACAATAGTTCTTTTAAATAAGGTACAAATATGATTTAGTTTTGGAAAAGTTATTCTAGCATCTGTGCAAATAGAGGCAAAAAGAATACTTGAAAGACATGCAATTTCTATGTGAGATTATTAAAGTCTCAACAGGGCCAACACTTACAAAGAAGTTGTGAACAATATTAAAGAGGTAGAATCAACTTCACTTGTATAACAATTGGATGGCAGGTAGTGAAAAATAAAGCAATCCTTCGAATTTTAAGGTTGGTGTCTGGATCAGTAATAAATTCACTGAGGTTAGAATAAATAGGAAAATCCAATAATAGCATTATTCCCCATGCCTCAGCATGTCTATAAATTAAGTAAACAAAATAATGAACATAAAAAAAAACTTTGTTTAAAAGGCATATTGATGAACCTGGAAAATCAGCATAAATTTTGTGATATAAAACATACATGCACACTTCTCACGCACACTATGCTATTGTTATTACAAAAGTTAAAAGTATATTCCTTAAGTGTGAATACAGTAAATGTAGTAATTTTTGCTGTGAGAATTTAATAGACAGTATAGTAGTCAGAGAACACTGAGGGTGGGAAAGCTACACTCATTGAAATGGAATGGGAGTCTTATGTGTCATGAAAAAATAAATTATACTTATGTCACCAGAAAATGATAAGTAGATTCAATATTGATGCATCATTAAATGCTAGATCACCAGCTAAATTTGAAGAGAATATTATATGTGAGTGTATAAAATATATACACATATAACATAAAATATATAAAACCGGTATTAGGGTTTTTCAGAAAAAATGAAAAGGATATTCATATAAAGAGATTAATATCAGGAATTGGCTCATGTTATTAGGGAGGCTGAAATATTCCAATATCTGCAGTCATCAAGCTGCAGACCCAGGAGACACACGGGTACAGTTTCAGTGTTAGTCTGAAGGCCTGAGGATCAGCATGGCATCACTTCCTGTCTAAAAACTGGCCAGCAAAAGAACCAAGAAGAGTCAATAATTCAGTTTGGGTCCGAAGTTAGGAAAGAACTGATGCTCCAGCTCAGGCCATCAGGCAAGAGACATCCCCTCTTAACTCCCAGAGGGTCAGCATTTTTGTTCTGTTTAGGCCTTCATCTGATTGGGTAAGAGCCCTACACATTAGGGAAGGTAATCTGCTTTACTCAGTTTATCAATTCACATGTTAATCCTTTCCAAAAACATCCTCTTAGACACATCTGGAGTAATGTTTCACCAAATATCTGGGCATCCCATGGCCCAGTCTAGTCAAGTTGACACATAAAACCAACCATCACACTTAGTATTTATTAATGTGAGATGAATATTGAGTGTGCAGTATCATACATTTATATTTACCAGACTGTAAATGTATGCATTTATTCTGGTAAATATAAATGTATGATACTGAACAGAAATACTTATCATTTCAAATTTTCAGAATCCTTTTTTTTTTTGCTCAAGAAAATGAAAACAAGAGAATCTAAATCTAGGTTCAGTATAACACTAAGACAAGTATTACATTTTTGTGCATGTGCATACTACAGGACCTGGTAAGGTGAATTTGGCTTTGCACCTGCTGTTTTTGGAAATGGTTGCATACACAAGGTATTTTTCTTGCCAATTTGCATGTGTTTTGCTGTTGTATGCCAGTAATCTTGCGCCAAGATGTTATGTTAAGCTATCTTCTATTTTTGCCAGAAAACATAGAAACATAGCAGGGCATCCTTAATGGCTGGAAAGGAATTGAATTAATCACATACATATGACAGCTGGAGGTTCGTATCCTCAGAAGTGAAGTTGCAGTTACCAAAAACAAATTTAAAAAAACTTTTATCCAATGACCTGCCTTGACTGAGTTTCTAAGTTTTCAAAATCATTTGTAAATAAGTTTTGATAGATCAGGGAATCCAGAGTTACTCACTCTTACAGAACACTTACAAGATTTATTTTTTTCTAAACAACAGACTAAGTCATCAGCAAAGTGACTTCTCACCAAATATTTAGTAAGGATTTTTCATCAGATACGACTTGTGTAGTGGTCTTACTCCATATATTAAGAATCAGAGCATAAAGCCATGAGAAAGGAGGGCATTTCTTCCAAAAGCTTGAAGAGTAGCTAGTCTGTCAATCAGTAAAATGTATTTTACTTGCCAAGTTTATATTAGAAAACATAGTGCTATACATGCATACAAAACTGTACCTCTATGTATTATGCTTGATTTTCCCAATACACATAGGCATATTTATGGGAACTGTCAATTGGCATGATAAAGTGTCTGTAGAAGGGGAGAAAGATCATCTTTGCATAAAATATTAGAAGATGTCAGTAATTTAAGAACTAATGATTGAAAAGCTTAAGAACAAATGAAGAAAATGCAGGAATGTTCTTAATTCACTTGATGCTTACCATATAGCATGTGTTCAGTATGACTTTGTTGTCCCAAAATATGTATGGTGGTCTCAGAAACTGTCCTTAGCCAGAAAGGTAGCTACGAAACAGAAAAAGTATAAAACATAAAGCCTATATTGAGATTATTAGAATAGTGGAGAAGACTTTCAAAAGGCAAAAACTATAAATGAATGCACTCTATTCACAGATACTACTATCTCATACATTTAGAAATATTTATTGGCATGAAAATAACATGGATGCTTTCAGATACAAGGAATTTAAAAAATACATAGTAATCATATTTTCATAATTTGACTCAGTGACACAGAATACTAATAGCAGACCTCATCCAGAATTCCTATATCATAGATTTCAAATTTAAATAGAAAACTTTTATGAAAATAATTTAATATATTTTAATATTTATAAAAGATCATATCAGAATACATATAAAAACTAATTGTAAATATTTTATATGAAAATATAGATATATAAAAATTTATTGTGAATTCCTCCTATATTTATATTGCCTATAATGTAATGCTACAAAAATAACATTTTTATGAGAGTATATGTTGTCACATATTATCTGGGAAAATTAACAGTAAGATAAGGCTAAGTCATTTTTATGTCTGCTTTTGTAAATAAGAGCTCCTCTAGGAAACAGTTTGGTATAGACCGTTTTGGTTGTTTGTATACATTTTAAACTCTGGGAGATGCACCCATCACAAGTTTTTAATATAATGAGTTTAACTGCCACCCTGAACAAAAATAATTATGTTTCCATTGCTACAGAAAGTTGTTTTGTGTATTTCTCCAGGCAAACGCTAGACCTCTATGCTTCAAGAAGGCAACACTTTCTAATTTTTTTTTAATTTTACTTTAAGTTCTGGGGTACATGTGCAGATCTTGCAGGACTTTTGCATAGGTACATCCATGGTGTACACATGCCATGGTCGTTTGCTGTCTCCATTCCCCACCAGCATCACCTACATCATTCATTTCTCCCAGTGTTATCCCTCCCCAACCTCTCCCGCCCCCTAACTATACATTAGTTTTTCTTTACTGGAACATCAAGTAAACAGAATCATGCTTAATATACCCCTTTATGTTGAGCCTCTTTCTTTCACTCAATATGGCTCTGAGTTTCAGTCATATTGCCGCATTTATCAGTAGTTTCTTTCTTTCTGTTGGTAAGAAATATACCACTGAATGAATATGCTACATTTTGTTTGCCTGTGGCTCTTTGAAAAACAGATGTTTTAAAATTTGTGGCTATAATAAATAAGGTTGCTATTACCATTCTTCTACATTTTTTTTTCCTGTGGGCATATTTTTTAAATGATTAATAATGCTAAGATTTTTTAAAGTATTTTTTCTGTGTTGCTTTTTCCATACCAGTGACTATTTGAAACTTTTACATATTTTCTTTTGCCATCTTTTTGGCTTCAAAGAAATAATGTAACATTATGACAAGAGTAGCGTCTATTTAAAATCAGAGATAATTAAACTTAATTAAATACAATTATTTATCTTGTATTTAATTAAATACAATTATTTATCTTGTATATCTAGTCAGTACTTTTTGAATCCTATGTAGGTAGTCTTAGCCTAATCAAAATGTATTAGAATATCAGATACGTTTCATGATGGAAGTCATGGGCTCTAGTGTTTATGTTATGTAAATAATTCATCTACAATTCATTTTACTATATGGAACAAGATAACAGTTAGACTTGACTTTTTCCCATATTGACTTTCAGATATTCCAGTGCTATCTGTAATAAAAACAACAAAGACTTTATATTTCTCATTGAATTAACCTGACACTTGGTGAGTCACCAAAAACATACTGCTCTGCTTGTAATGGTTTTACCTTTATAAAGGAAGTGTGAGTCTCCAATTTTCATTTCTTTTAAAAACTGTTTGTCTAATCCAGATACCTTATATTTTACATTAATATAAAAATAATATAGTAGGTTTCTTTTAAGAAGTATAATAAAGCTTTGTTTGGGAAAGTATTCTAAAAATCAACTTGGGGAGAATAAAGATCTTTACAAAATAGAATACTTCAGTCCATAAAGATAGTATATCTCTCCATTTTTTAGATCCTTTTGAACTTTGCTCTGCAATATTTTATAGTTTCCAGCATAGAATTGCTATATATATCTCATTATATTTATTCTTCATCTGAACTTCTGAAGCTATTTTAAAGTGACATTTTATTTCATTTTTATAGTGCTAACTTCTCACATATAGATATAACAATGAGTTTTGCTTGTTAATTTTTCATTTTGTTATTTTGCTAAATTCACTTAATTCTCATAGAAATTTTATGCATTCCATGTAATTTTCTACATGCATAATCACAATGTTCATGAATGACAGCAGTCCTACCTCTTCCTTTCACACATTATTTAATATTGAGTTTTTTCCTCATTGCTTTGCTAATTTTTTTGTAATATGTAGATGTGACAAGAGAAATATCCCCATCTTATTTTTGAGCTTGGGTGGAAAGAATTCAGTTTTTTTAAACTACTAAATACAGTGTAGTTAGACTATTTTTGTAGATGTATTTTGTTGGATTGAGAACATTTCAATTTCGTTCTGGTTTTTGAAGGTTTTTTAATCACCTTTTGCTAAGTTTTTTTTCCTGCATCTGTCAACATATCTTTCTTTAATTATATCTTGTTTAGATGTGTGTTATTTATGCACTTCTGAATTTTATTTGTTTATATTGTGTTCAAAATTTTTACAGACATGTTTATGAAAGCTATTAGCCTGTAATTTCCTGTTCTTCAGGTTTTGGTATCAGGGTTTCACTAGCTTCATGAATTAGGAAGTGGTTTTATAATTCTTTGTTTTTGGAAAGAGTTCCAAAATAAGAAAAATGAAAAATTACAATGGGGAAATAAGCAGAAGACTTGAACTTGTATTCCACAGAAAAAGTAAAATGAATGATCAATAATAATTGAAGATATTTTAGATTTATTAGTGAGAAAATATATTTTGTACTATCAAAATGGGTAAAAATTAAAATGTGTAAAATCAACTGTTGAAAAGAATGTATAGTAATAGGAACTTGATATATTAATGATGTGTACAGATATTGGTACAACAATTTTTGTTTTAATAGTGGCATTATTTAGCAAATTTGAGAATGAATCTAATTTATTAACGCAATTTGATAGCCCAACAAAATATGACAGTGTCTAAGCCTACTCTTTTTCTTCTGGTGCCTTCCTGGCAAGCACTATTGAGTTATACCAGGTAGTATTTGCCACTATAACAAACTATAAGTGGATACTAGGATACAGGCTAAAAAACCATGCCCAATAACTCTTCCTTCCTTGAGAAAAATAGTGGGTCTCTGTCATCTACAGAGAACTGAGCTGTGTTGTGTATCTTCATTAAACTTTTCTCTATTGATGTGCTACAGCTAGCTTTATTATACTTTTTGGGACTTAGGTAATGGGGCCGTCATGAATTTATCTTAAAAGTGGCCTTTTCTTGTCTTGTTTCACATGAAAATTATCTGCAGCACAAGTCACCATCCAGCAATCCCTAGAAATTTTAGACAGTCCCCAATCCCTTTTATAGAAATATCAATAACAAATCTCACAGCAAATCTTTATGAGTTGAAACAGTGCAGACTGCAGATAAAGTACACAGTTCATTTTTGGATCAGTGGGGTGGCAAAAAAAGTAAGAGTTAATTTTTCTCCAGAAAGACGTTGATTTATTGTAATGCTACATGAAAACTAACTACCCATAGTCCATAAGCAATTGATCCTCATTAACTGCAAAGTATTGACCAAACCTTGATCACACCAGGGAATGAATTGATGTTTTCCCAATCGTAAACACTGACGTGGTGAATCTCTCCATAGGCGATTGATTGATCCTCAGTAACTGCAAAGTATCGATCAAACCTCCATCATACCAAGGAATGAACTGACGTTTTTCCAACTGTAAACACTGATGTGGTGAATCTTTCCATAAGCGATTGATCCTCATTAACTGCAAAGTATTGGCCAAACCTTGACCATGCCAGGGAATGTGGATGCTTTCCCAATCTGAAACACTGATGTGGTGAATCTTGCCACTGGATTGCTGTTTTATCCAGTCACAACATCAGGGCTTAGAGTCAAGCTTCCTAATCACAGCAGGGTTGCTACTTTAAATATCCTTAACTACATGGATACAGCTAGAGGGAAGGTCCTATCAAGTTACACTGCTATTGTTTCTTTATTGATCACAGGAAAAGCAGAGGAAAGTAGATATTTACCTTAACAACATAGCATAAAGCGTCTCTGCCCAAAAGTCAGTCCTTTTCTGAAGTCTGATATCTGGCCTTGTTAGCTCTGTGTGAACTAATGAAGGTTAAATTGACAGTAAGGAGCCTGTACACTGGCTCTTGACCCAGTCTTCAAGGATTGTTCCCAACACAGTCTGTGCCAGTTCTCTAGGTTCTACTCGACTATTTGCATAAGTTTTTAAAACATTCATACTGTTTAAGATTATATAGCAGTTAAAATGGATGAATCAGAGCTATATACATAAGCATACATGGATCATACAACACATAACTATGGGAAAAAATCCAACCCACAAATTACTGACTACAGTGTTATATGACTGCGTTTTGCATGTGTATCCCCTCCCAATGTCATGTTGAAATTTCATTACCATTGTAACAATAGTAAGACATAGAACCTTTAAGAGGTGATTAGGCCGTGAGTGCTCTGTGCTCAAAAATGGATTGATGTGGGCCGGGCGCGGTGGCTCAAGCCTGTAATCCCAGCACTTTGGGAGGCCGAGGCGGGTGGATCACAAGGTCGAGAGATCGAGACCATCCTGGTCAACATGGTGAAACCCCGTCTCTACTAAAAAAAAAAACACAAAAAAGTAGCTGGGCATGGTGGCGCGTGCCTGTAATCCCAGCTACTCAGGAGGCTGGGGCAGGAGAATTGCTTGAACCCAGGAGGCGGAGGTTGCGGTGAGCCGAGATCGCGCCATTGCACTCCAGCCTGGGTAACAAGAGCGAAACTCCGTCTCAAAAAAAAAAAAAAAAAAAAAAAATGGATTGATGTGATTATCTCTGGGGTGTGTTTCTTAGGTAAAAGCAATTTGGGGTTTCCTTCTTCTCTCTTACCTTCCTTGCCTTTCTGTCTTTCATGATGTAAGGTCACAGCACCAAGGCACCATCTTAAAAGCAGAGAGCAGCCCTCCTCAGACACCGAATCTGCTGGTGCACTGATCTTAGACTTTTCAGTTGCCTCAAGAAATGTGAGAAGTAAATTTCTATTACTTAGAAATTATGTAAATTTTGAAAATTATGAATATCTCAGACATTCTTTTATAGCAGAAAATGGGCTAAGACATATACCTTTATAGGAATTTCACAAGAAGTGTGGTATTTGATCTCATCTAAAGAAACAGCAATAATTTTAAAAAATTAATTATATAAATGTGGTATAACGTTCATGTGTCACAATGACAACTAAGAATTAAAATGTAAAGCTGTAGATAAAGATCTCAGGTAAAAACAAACATTTCTACATAAAATAAGAAATACGTTAAACAAAGTTATGCATTAGAGAAATGATTGGCCACGATCACTTAAGCTTAAAGAACAAGTAATCACTTAAGTACAAATTCATTTTCTTCTAAAGGAATATAAGCATTTATAAAGAAACTTGAGTTAAAGAGGAATCATAATCGATTATTTCACTGTGAGTCTAAACAGGGGTTAGAGCTTGGAGAAAATTGTAGAAAAATAAGCATATATCCTGTTTTCCTATAACTTCTCAATAAAGCCAAATTATTTCTTGCAGGGTTAGTGGATAATTGAAACACATTTTTGTTGTGGGTTACGGTGGTTTTAAGATTAGGGTCCAAAGATCCTCAGACAAAATTCACTGTAATCCAATGATACACTTGTATTTACAACATATATTTGATGTTATATTTAAGTTGTTGTACTGTAATGTAATTTCATAATCCATTTTTACAGATAAGGTCTATAGGCTTTAAATAATTGAGAGAACAGTTTTGTGAAGAGCATAAAATCTCTCTTACAAAGTGTTGTTTCATGTTGTCAAACCAAAAATTTAAGTAAAAGAGGACTTTTTTATTGACCCTGTATTAAAAAAGACCAAATATATTTTTGTCCAGAAGTTTAAGAATAGTTTACTATTAGAAAATCTATACTTTACCATATAGGTTAATGGTGACTCAGCACAATCTCTTTGTAGAGGTACAAATAACAACAGCAACAAACTTTAAAACACCCAAGTTGCCAAGAATACAATAATTAGAGTGATTCATACGGTGAAATGCTATGTAGCTGCTCATTTACATTATATGTCTGAAAAATAAGAGGAAATATATAAAATATAATGCCAAGGGAAAAAAGCATTAAGAGTTTAAAGGAAGAAAAGAGTATAAAACATAAAACCAGGATATATAGCATAATACAAAATGTATAAAAATATTTTATGTTTATATGAAGCATTTAGTGTTTGAAGGATTTTTAAAGTTGCTGTTTCTGGATAAAGATACAAATTTTCTATTTAAATCAAATATCAGTAAATTTATATTTTAAATTCAGTATGATGAACTTAAAATCCTGAAGATTTTTAATGTTGCCATTTCTGGATAAAGATTATATATAATATGTATATCAAGTATATATCTTTATAAATATATAATATATAAATCAAATATCTATACAAATATATATAAATCACATATATTTATATATACAGAAGATAAAGATACATATAAATCAAATATATATATCTTTATCCAGAAATGGCAACTTTAAAAATCTTTATGATATTAAATGTTTTAAAAATCAAAGATTTAAGTATCAAATAGATATCTTTATCCAGATATGGCAACTTTAAAATTCCTTAGCATTCTTAAAGAAACTTAAATCGTTAAGAATATGTAAATTTTATACTCTTCTACATTGTGTTAGTTGGTATATTTTGTTAGTTTTGAAGTATGAAAATCGACTGTCCTTATTACTAGACTGTTATATAACACATATATATAAATTTGAAAGATGTGTATTTCTATAAAAATAGAAGAAAGGCCGCAGCATAGTCAGTTGAAAATAAAAGATGAAGAAACAACTTCAAGGAGTGCTCAGAGTATGACATGGTATTCCTGCTGTACTGATCTGACTGCAGTTTTCCTTTCAGTCAATGTCTCTACAGGGATGCACCTAGTGATGAAGAATTTTGCTCTAGGTAGAGCATTCTGCTTTCCCGCTTTCTACATGCAGTGCATACTCTAATCAAACCTTTGGTACAAGATTACTGTGAATAGCAAAGCACACATTTCTTTTTTTTTTTTGAGACGGAGTTTCACTCTTGTTGCCCAGGCTGGAGTGCAATGGCGCGATCTCGGCTCACCGCAACCTCCGCCTCCTGGGTTCAGGCAATTCTCCTGCCTCAGCCTCCTGAGTAGCTGGGATTACAGGCACATGGCACCATGCCCAGCTAATTTTTAGTATTTTTAGTAGAGACGGGGTTTCACCATGTTGACCAGGATGGTCTCGATCTCTTGACCTCGTGATCCACCCGTCTCGGCCTCCCAAAGTGCTGGGATTACAGGCTTGAGCCACCGTGCCTGGCCTAAAAGCACACATTTCTACTCAGCTTTTTTCTATTCACAGGAAAAAATATATATTTGCAACTCAAGAAAGTATTTTTTTTTGAAATGCTGTAACTCTTGTCTTGGCACTGGTATTGAGAAGTTCCTGTTTTGGATGTTATAAACTACCACATTGACTGAAGCTGATGTCTTTCAAATTAACATATTTCATAAATGATTACAGGAACAATCTATTTGATTAATTTTCGACAGTTGGTGATTTTTTTTAAATAAGAGATGATAAACTGGATAAACATCCAATTATTCTTTATTCAGCTACTTAACATCTTTAACCCCGTGATTAAAATGAACAGTGAAAGACAATTGTCCCATTTTTCCTTCTTTATCCATAAAGCCTCTTTATGTTATGAAAAGGAAATCTCAAAAACTCTCATTTCTTTACCCAAAATGAATTGAGAGAACTCATTTTCTTATATGAGTAAACAAAGAGGAGACATAAAGGAGATCACTTAAGCAATAACCTAGTGAGTCTGTGGCTTCAGGCCTGGAGAGTGATAAAATGTCCCGTGTGCACAGGTGATAATAAAGCCTTTCTTGTTTACCTTACCTAAACAACATTGCACTTTGGACAACATCAGTAAAAGAGGCTAAAGTCATTTGGCAAGTTTTAGGTACCATATGTCCTGAAAATATTAGGATTTGTATATGATACATATATGTTTAAACAGGTACTATTTACTGTGTGACAGATACTATATTAAGTGCTTTGAATAAGACATTCCATTTAATTTTCCAAATGACCCTACTATATTGAATTATCTCCATTTTATAGAAGGGAAAAGTAAGATCTGGATAATCTAGTACATTACAGAAAAAATGCATAAAGAACTTATGGCAGAGCTAGGAATCAACTGTAGGTTCATGTGATTCCAAAATCCTTATTCTTAACCAACCACCTACATAATTAAATCAACAAAACAACAACAACAACAAAGACATCTTTATGCCAATATCCTTAATAAATATACATGCAAAAATCCTCAACAAAATACTAGTAAAACCAAATCCAGCAGCACATCATAAAGATATCACCACAATCAAGTAGGCTTTATTCCTCAGATGCAACGTTAGTTCAACATACACAAATCAATAAATGTGATTCATTGCACAAACAGAACTAAGGAAAAAAATTACTAAAAATATTAATAAAAATAGATCTTACTCATGGTATTAAGATCAAATTTTATAATCTATTGGTAAAATACCTGTGCCCCAAAAATATTTTGAGTAGTATTTAAAATATAGTTGATGAATTATATGATGGTCTTAGTATAAATTAAGTCTCAAAACCACATATGTTAAAAGTTCTTCAACGTCCTTATTTTCCAAAACTTCTTTTACTGTACTAGGTCTTTCCAACTTTAATTTGTTTTTAGAATAATCAGTTTTTACAAAATTGCTGCTGACATTTGATTGAGACCTTGTGTAATTATAAAAACCCTTTTGGAGAAAACATACATATTGAATACCAAATGATAAAATGATAAAATTTATGAACATAGTATGCTACTTCACTTAGGTTTTTTTAATTTTGCTTAGGATTTCTTGCTATTTTTTGTTGTAATCTTGTACTTTTTTGTTAGTTTTTCCTAAATATTTTGTTTTTAATAAAATTATAAAATGTTTTTTATTTTTAATTGTTTGCTAATATTAGATTATTTGAACAGTACGTTTTCACAGATAAAGGTTAATGATCAATTGCAAATGCTAATTTTGTGACACTGTAGTTGATACTGAGACCCAAGATAATCTAAAAACAATTGTATTAGTACATTCTCACACTGCTATGAAGACTTGCCTGAGACTGGGTAATTTACAAAGACAAAACAGTTTAATTGACTCACTGTTCTGCATGACTAGAGAGGCCTCAGGAAATTTATAATCATGATGGAAGGGGAAGCAGGCATGTCTTATATGGTGGCAGGCAAGAGTGAGTGTGTGTAGGAGGAACTGTCAAACACTTAGAAAACCATCAGATCTTGTGAGTACTCACTATAATGAAAACAGCATGAGAGAAACACCCCCATGATCCAGTCACCTCCCACGAGGTCCCGCCCTTGACAAGTGGGAATTATGGGGATCACAATTTGAAATGAGACTTGGCTGGGGAAAGGAGCCAAGCCAAATCAACAATATTCTGAAAAATTAGAAATATTTAGAGTCACACTTATTTCTATTTATTAAAACATAAACTGTGTGTTGGGCAGTGCTCATGCCTATCATCCCAGCACTTTGGGAAGCTGAGGTGGGCAGAACTCAGGTCAGGAGTTCAAGACCAGCCTGGCCAACATGGTAAAACTCCATCTGCTCTAAAAATACAAAAAAGTTAGCTGGGCATGGTTTCAGGAGCCTGTAATTCCAGCTACTCGGGAGGCTGAGGCAGGGAGATCACTTAAACCAGGAGGCAGAGGTCACAGTGAGCTGAGATGTTCCATGGCACTGCAGCCTGGGTGATAGAGCAAGACTGTATCTCAGAAAAAAAAAAAAAAAAAAGAAAAGAAAACATAAACTGTGAATACTACTACTATTTTGAATATATTTAATTTGATGGCACTCCAGCCTGGGTGACAAAGCAAGACTCCGTCTCAGAAAATAAATAAATAAATAAATAAAATACGTGAACTCTATGCTGCTCCTACTCTAAATATATTTAATTTGAATTTGGTTGAATTTTTGAATTGAGAACCACAGACTCAGAGGACCAGCTGTGTGCTGTGTGTGTGTCCGTGTGTGTGTGTGTGTGTAACACATATATGTCAAAATTATTGTACAGTTGACCAGTGTTACCGCAACAAAATATTTTTGAAAATTAAAACCTATTACAAACAAAACCATGAACTGTATAAAAATATTTCTATTTACTTTCATATTACCTATTTTTTGGCTACCTGTTAAAATTTGACAACAAAATTCACAAAACGTTTTAATTTAGTGAAATAATTCTTTCTGAATTATCATTTAAATTAAGGATAGCATTTTCCACATTATGTGGCAACATCAAAAAGCTTTATGACTGTTGCCTGAGAATTTTTACTGAAATTACATAAACTCAAATTCAAGGGATGAGAAACATCAAAGGTTAATATCTCTTTAAATAATGCAAATATTAAGATAGTTGTTTACTTATAAGCCTACTCTCTTTTATTCATTTTAAAGTTTTTTTATAGACCTTTTAAATATATAAAGCATTGGCCAGAGCTCTACTTAGAGACTATGAACTTCCATTAATCACCGTGTCTTTAGTTAAAATAATAGCCATATTCACAGGTGAGACGAGTGAAAAGGAGTGAGGTTCTGATAACCACAATAAACAGACACCCTAACAGGATTAAACCAGCCAAGTACACTTCTTGCCTGCTAAGTAGAATATTATGATTTTTCCGAAGTACGGGGGGAAAATAACATGATTAGAACCTTGGCAGGTCTCTGAAATGGGAAAGCAAACATTTGTGTTTACCTGAGATAAGTATGCTTAAATGACATGTACTTGGAACCAGGATATGGAAGAGTCAAACCAGTAGAAGCTTTCACATTTTAATTTTAAAACTTGCGGGTTTTTTTTAATGGAACCTGCAAAACTTGAGCAAACTGTATGTAAAACTATTATGGAACAGATGGTTTTTTAAAAAACAGATTGGCAGGTGACAGCTATGTACTTAGTATATCTTTGGTGTAGGCAGAATAGAATAATGATTAGAGTCCAAAGAATCTCCGAAATGTAAATTTGCCATTTGGATTCTGCATGATTTATTTTGTCTTAGTGGCTTTGAGATGCTTGTTTGGCTTAGAAGCTATGAGGCTCTAGTTGGAGGTTGTTTTTGTTTGAAAGAACCTGAAGGGTGTCGGAGCTTAGATGCTTTCAGATTCCAATTATTTGCAAGATTTTTTTTCTTACTAGATGTTGACTGAAATTTTGCTGAATTACATGCTGTGATTATCAATGACTTCTTACAAGCAGGAGTCCTGCTTGGAGATGATTCAGAAATTGGCAGAGGTACCACAGAATCAAGACGGATGTCTTTAAAAGCTGCAAGGACATGAGATGAAATGTATAATGTCCGGTGATCTTGGCCTGGTCCACCGTATGAGACTGGAGTGGTGTCTGAAGAAAAGTGGGTATAAATTGCATGTCACTAATTTTATTATTTGCCAAATAATTAGGCTTTTGAGCATTTATGGTCATGTTCAAGTTTGCTTCAGAAATATACACTTAACCACATCCATTGTTAATGTGGGCTTGATGAAAAAGGCTGGTCTTCCAAACTGTAGTTGCTTTCTTGTTGCAAGTTATATGTAAAACTTTCAGCCAAATGTGCAAACTTCTGAAGCATGTTTTGGATTGCACCTTTGCTGAGGAATTCTATATATGGTGGCCACATTCATTCTCTTTTGGTGTGGTCTATGGGTCTGGGACAGCTGCTGGAAGCTTGTAGCACTTGAAGAAGAATTTTTCTCCAGATGTTCGGGTATATTTATCATATGTGGGCATTTTTTCTCTTCAGATTTTTTGTCGTGGTTATATGGAATTGCAACCTGAAGTTCTAATACTTGGATCTCTTCATCTTTTGTCTTTATTTTCTCTCTAAGATGTTTTCTTTCATTTAATCTTAATTCCTGTATACTTCACCATCTTTTGGTTCTGGGCTTGATGAGAATGATAGTTGAATATCATGCCATGATCCAGTTCCTTCATGCTGATGCAGATGTTTCAGTTTGAGTAACTGAGTTTTTACAAAGATCCAATCCTGAACCATGTGTTGGAGGGTCATCTCATCCTGCATCACTATGTTTTCTGGTTTATCTATAAACATTTTCTGAATCTGGAAAAGGGGTGTCTCTCCATAGCTTTCAAAATGACCCAGAGAAGATTCTCTATAGGAAAAGTCTCTGGTCAAATCACTTTTTCCATGGTAATCATAGTGGTTAGGATGACTGAGGTGGTAGTTTTCCTGTCTACTCAATTTCTAGGGTAGCCTTTTCCAAAATCCTTCCTGAGGCTGTTGAACACTTCTGTCTGGTCAGTCAAAGCAGTTCATGTTTTTATGCTCCACATTTTCAAGATGTGTATCATAAGGACATCATCCTCAAAGTCATATGATTCAAGTTTATTCAAAATATGCTGTTTATTTCATAGGACTCACAACTCCCAACTGAATGGACATTTCCAGTGGGTCCCAAGCCCTCTTCATTCCACATGTGTGTTCCATCACAACTATCAGATGGAGAGTTCAAGTGAAGAACCAGCTCTGTAATCTGTGTCTAGTAAAATTATTCCTAGAAGTATGTTGTGTATATTCACTCGTATTAGAGACATTTATATCTATGTATCAGTTTCAATTTATCAGTTTAACTAAAATTCTCATTTTCCTCAGGAGAATCAGATCTATCTTGTGGTGGTGACTTCGTGTTTTCCTTCTTTGAGAGAAATTTCCTCTAGAGTTATTCTAGTTTTGTTGAAGTCTTTTACACCTATTAAATATTCTCTGAAGTCTTCACTTAAATCATTCTTATTAGAAGATGACAAAGAAGACAAGGAAATACTATCCACACCATTGCCCAGGAAACTATTTTAGCATCATGATTCATGGTCTGGACATATTCTGTTTTATAACTTTGATTTTCAGTTAAATCTTGGTCCTTATTAGTAGCTTTATCCTTAGCCAGAACTCCAGCATCACTTCTACACATATGTTCATAGGTGAATTCTTATTTCCATTGATTGTGATCAAAATTCCAGAAACTTGAGGCCAGCTAGATTTCAGTAGGGAGAGAGGAACCATCCAATAACCTGAAAGTGGAAATTGTACCTAGATCATGTGTAAAGCCAACTTCTTTCTACCAGTAGCATATGATCTAATAAATCCTTATCCCAAATGTTTATTTCCATTACATACTTCTTACTGCTGGTAGTTTCTTGTTAGCATACTTGAGTGCAGAGGTACTCTGATAGATAGCTGTTAGTACTTAGAAGATTTTGTAGATCTATAGCTCTATTGAAGGAATGTGATCTGGTTATAGTTGAAGGTGCAAGAAATGACTCTGGAATGTGAACAACTGTGTGACTTTACCATTTTTATCACTAGCAATATGCATAATATCGTCTGAGGATTGAGCTAAGCTTTCTCTAGAACTACTTCTAGTAGCATAAGAGTTTGCTGTAGGTCTTTAAGTGCTGTTGAAACTCAGTGGGTTTCCATAAAATCCATTCAGTGGTGATTTTGGAGCACTGACTGAAGACTAGGACATCCTTCCTAATAATGTGCCTTCGACAAATTTACCCAAATTAAATGGTCCATAAAAGTCATTTGGTTTAACTTCTCTGCAGATGACACATAATGAATGGCTTTGCTAACTTTGATGTGAATAAAGAAACACTTTTCAAACCTACCTTTATCCTGTTTTTATCAAACATTACTTGAATAGGAACATGTTTTTCGGGATCAATTAATTATGAAGTTCGAGTCTTGTTAGGCTCTTCAGTACCTTGTGCACTAAGTTGGTATTTGTTTGCTTTTCTCCAATTAAATGAATGGAATGATGGACAATCAGCCATTGATTTTTATGTAACTTTGATGCTACTATTCTTAGAAGTTTCTAATATATTAACAGGTGTCCCATTTGACATTGGCTGCACTGTACTACTTAGAGATTTTGTTCAATACGTTGGTAACACTTTGAATCCAAAAATGTCTCGATCAGTGGTTTTCCTTCAATGAGCTATAAGGTGCATTTGTTCTTAGAATTTTACCTAATCTATAGTAGTGAAACACCAATGTTGCAATCTAAGATCACAAAGAAGCTGTACAACAGTAATTTTCACACCTCTAAGGTGTAGTCTAGAAACAGCAACCCTAACTGGATGGGTAGCCTACCAAGATGAACTTGCATTTATTGAAATGGAAACTGAAGGTTAGTCACGAAGGACTACCTCAAAGGAGTCATTCCTCCTTTCACTTTGTCAAGAATGGTGCATTTAAATACATACATACACACATGCATGTACCACATGCACACAGAGATATATACACACATATATCTGTATTTAGATATATAAAAGAGAAGGAGTTTTAAATCTACAGCAACTGTGTGATCCACCAGTTTTATCTCGGGATGTATTCTAGAGTGTGTCTATTTTAGCCAGTGCGAGGTCATGCTGCCTCCTTGGCTGCAGCCCAGCTGCGGGTTGCCTAGCAACCTGCCATTGTTGTCTATCATGCTCGGGAGAACATTTGTTCTGGAATTACCATAATGTGATCCAAAAGAAATGCCAGGAGAACACGAATCACATTCTGTGCTTTTGGTCCGATGCATGTCTTAAGCCTTTTATCAGATTGATTTCTTTTACAAAGCAAGATTAAGATTGAGGAATCTTAAGTGTGACTGAATTCAAATTTAGGAACTTTATACCCTATAAACTAGTATATTAGTTTTCTAGGACTGCTGTAACAAGGTACCACAAGAGGAGAACCTTCAAATAAATTTATCATCTTACAGTTCTGGAGGCTGAAATGTCAAAAGCAAAGCGTTGGCAAGGTTTGTTCCTCCTGGGCAAGGAGGGGGGATCTTTTCCATGCTACTCTCCTAGTTTCTGGAAGTTGTTGGCAATTTTTGGCAATCCTCGGCTGATAGACATATCACCCCAACTTCTGTCTCTATCACCACAACAAGGCAGTGTTTCCCTCCTGTGTCTGTCTCCAAATGTTCCTCTTCTTTTAAGGACAGAAGACATTAGACTAGGGCTTACCTCAATCCCTTATTACCTAATTACCTCATTTTAACCTTATTTCATTGGCAAAGAACCTATTTCCAAAAAAGATCACCTTTTTTTGGGGGGAAGGTACCAAAGGTAAGGTATTAGACATAGCTTTTTGGAGATACTATTCAACCTGTAACACCTTGCTATTTACTTAGCCTCATTATACCTCAGGTTTCATGTGAACAGAATTGGGATAATGATAAAACCTACTCCATAGAGTTGTAAGGAGCAAATGAGTATATTAGTGTAATCGTCTAGATTTATTCTCACACATATTAACCTATAATGAACATCAATTTATTTTTCTTCCACCTTCAACTCCAACCCTTTGGTCTAGTTTTTCTCTCCTTTCGGATTCCTTAGGAACATAATCCTCAGATATCCTGTTCCAGTGTTTTATTACATAAACAATCAATGTATTATTTAAAACCAACTCAAATTTGTTTGAAGCTTAGATAACATCTCTTTGAAGAGGTAGAATTGCTTTCAATGAATATGAGATACATTAATGTTATCATGATGTATCATATTCAACTTGATAAATACTGTCTGGCTAATTGTTTAAATTTATATAAATAGAATATATTAGATTTTAAAATAATTCAAATAACGTTGGGTATGTATGGTAATATTGACTGAAATGATATGTGTATCATCTGAACCAAGAAGCGTCTCTTCCATTGTGATTTGATTCTGATCAAACTACTTAGTAAACACATTTCTAATTTTCATTTTGCAGTTCTTGGGAATTTAATAATTTGTTGCAAGTATGTTGCTAATAGTTTTAGCTCTGCAATGTGTTCGACTTAGAGCATATTATGTAAGAATCAATTGCTTGGTTTATAAGTTTTCATTTTGAAATAATTTTAAATCTTTTAAAATGTTTAAAAAAGTACCTAAAGTATAATAAAAAAAAAATGAAACTAAAACTTCAGCACAAATTGTAGTAAATGAAATTGGAAAAGCAGTGTTAAACTCATTTTAATTAGTAAAATTAATTAAATCAGACTTTCTCCTCAAAAAACTGTTATAGTAAGAATAGAGTGCTCACATGTAGCTTTCACCAGCTTTCTCTGACATGAACCTCTTCATGACAACTGCAACTGTTACAACTAAAAAATTAATGTTGGCACAATACTATTAGGTAATTATGCAATTTGTTTGGTTACCACCAGCTTTTCTTTGACAATACTGCCTATCTGTCCTAGGATCCAATTCAAAATTCCTCAAAGGGTTTGCTCATGTCACTTCATTGTCCTCCCAGTGACAGTTCCTCAGTCTTCCCTTGTTTTTCATGACTTTGCTATTTCTTAATAATGCTAGTATTTTTTGTTGTTGTTGTTAAATATCTTTGAATTTGGGTTTATCTGATGTTTTCTCATTAAGGTGAGATCATGCACTTTTGACAAAAATACTTTGGAATTGATGTACCCAACATAGTGTATCATGTCAGGAATTATGATTTTCATATTTTATTAATGGTGACATAAATATTATTTAGGATAGTGTCTACCAGCATTCTCTATCATAAAGGTACCATGTTTCCCTTTAGAATTAATAAATATTTTGTGGGAGATACTTTGAGACTTTGTAAATATTCTGTCTGTTCATCAATGAATTTTGCCTGCAGTGATTATTGTTGTGATTTGCTAAGGAAGATTTTCTTTTCCTTCATTACTTCTGTGTTTATTAATTGCACATACTTTTCAAGAAAGAGCTATCCCTCATCGTTCATTGATTTACTTACTCAGTTATTAATTTACATTCATGTGGGCATATTTCAAAGTCTGAGTTAGTATGTGTAAACACACAGGTCATAAGGATACTGATTTCAGTTTATATTGTTACTGGAAACATATCAAAACAAATCTGTGAAGTAGAAATAATGTGAATCTTTTAAGAAGTATCTTTAATGAGCTAGATGTGATAAAATAAGCCTCAAATAATTCATTTACCTGTATTAGCTACACACAATAAAGTTACATTTAAAAGAATACCTTTATTATAATGTATTTTTTTTAATCAAAGAAGTTTAATGCTGAGCTTTTTGGAAAATGAGTAATAGGGACTTATTCTAAGGAATAAAAAAAGATACTTTATTAAATCTAGCCGAATGTGGAGGAGAGAGTGATGTATCAAGCTTCTACACTCCTTCATAGAATCTACTTCACCCAGTAAGTAGATTACAAACAGTGGGGTCAAAAGAAATATTGGAGAATATATGGTCCCCTAGAAACTGCTTACTGTGGAGCCCTTGCTCTGAATATGTTAATTGAAATGTAAGAAATCAGATCCTTCTAGAGGCCCTCAGTTAATTATTGATTTATCTCTGTTTCCACTAGTACTAATTTGATCTTTGAAATGGAGAGTATCACAATAATTGAAAGAATTATAATGTTCAGGGCTTTCATCTACGTATCTAAAATAATGAAATATTAAGAAACATGATTAAATTATTTGATATCTTCCCAGTTAGAATGAAAGTCAAATTATATAATAATAAAATAAAGGTAATACTTTATATTTGCCAAAGCAATCTCAGATTTTCTAATGAATGGTGCAATGAAGGTTACATGATAATCTTGCACTAATGTACTATTGCCATACTTAGAAAATCTTTTATGGTTATTCTAAAATTATTTTCAGAGTAAAAATTTCAAAAAGTAAAAAACTGGTTTCTATTGTCTGAACAACCATGACAAATTCTAGGAATTGCCAATTCTAAATTGTATGACAAAGTTTCTCATCATTATTATATGTTACTATATCGACACAGTTTTGAGATGTTCCACAATCTTCTAGTCCAACACTTTTTGTTTTTAATAAATTTAAAAATGTTTAGGATATTTTTGGATTTACAGAAAAATGCAGAGATATTACAGAGAGTTCCCTTTTACCCCTACCAAGTTTCCCATATTGTTAACATATTACATTGCTATGGTTGATTGTCACAACTAAAAACCAATATTAATATAATGTATTATTAATTAAATCACAGTTTTTTCAGATTTGACAAATTTTTATCCAGTATCTTTTTTCTGTTCCATGATCTCATCCAGGCTCCCACATAATATGCAGTTATTATGTCTCTTTAGTATTCTTTGTTTCCTGACAGTTTCTTAGCCTTTACTTGCTTTTGATGACCTTGACAGTTCTGAGGGGTATAGTTTAGACCAGTTTGGAGAATGGTCCTCAGTTTGAGTGTCTTATTTTTGTAATGGTTAAACTAGGGTTGTAAGTTCTTTGGAGGATGACACAGAAGTAAAGTGTCATTCTTATAATGTTATATCAAGGGTAAATGTTATCAGTGTGACTATCAACATGAAGATATTAACCTTGATAATCTGGTTGAGATAGTGTTTGTTTGCTTGTACTTTGATTGGGATTTTATTAGTTATACACATAGATATCGAAATAACTGACATCTTCATAATCATGGGTCTTCCAATCAATGAAAATATCAGACCCTTTCATTTATTTGGCCCTTTAATTTTTCTCAGTTCTATTTTGGAGTTTTCATTGTAGAGATATTGAACAATAGATTTATTCATAGAAATTTGATTTTTATGCTATTTTAAATAATATGTAAGAATAAATTTCCTAATTTTAGCAAGTGCATAGAATAAAACCATTTTTGTATATTCACTTTGTATTCAATGACCTTGCTAAATTGACTTGTTACTAAAAATATATTATTACCTGATAGACTATTGAGATATTGACATTGGGAATATTTTCATTCATATTTTTGCTTACTGAATACAAGAATACAACATAAGATTTAATCTCTTAGCAAATATTTAAGTATGTGATACAGTACTATTAAATATAGGGACTATTTTCTACATTAGGTTTCTGGATTTATTCATTTCGCATAATTGAAATTTTACATTTGTTGATCAACACCTACCTGTTTTCCCTTCTACTCAGCTTCTGGCACCTGCTATACTACTCTGCTTCTATGGGTTTGACTGTGTTAGATTCCACATATAAGTAGAATCATGTAGTAATTGTCCTTCTTACCTTGACTTTCTTTAGTTAGTATACTGTCATTCAGATTCATCCAGATTGTCACAAGTGATAGTATTTCTATATTTTAAAAAATGGAATGATATGCCATTTATATAAATAGCACATTTTCTGTTCCCATTCATCTATCAGTGGACATTTGGGTTCCTTCCATATTTTGGCTATTGTATGTAATACTGCAGTGAATATGGGAGCAGATATCTCTTCAAGATATGTATCTTCAAGATGAAATTAAATCATATATATATATGTATATATATGTGTATATATATATGTATATATGTATATATATATGTATATATGTATGTGTGTATATATATATATATATATATATATATATATATATATATATATAAGTAGAATCTCTGGATCATATAGTAGCTCTATTTTTTAAATTTTTGAAGACTCTCTATACTGTTTCCATAGTGGTGGGACCAATTTACACTTCCACAGTGTACAAGGATTTTCTTTATATTCTCAGCAACTTTTTTTTTTTTTTTTTTTTAACAATAGTTACCTTAACACAGCTGTGGGTTGATATATCACAGTGGTTTTTATTTCCACTTTCCTGATGATTAGTGATATGGAAAACCTTTTGACATGCCCATTGGTCATTCTTATGCTTTTCTTAGAGAAGCATCTATTTAAATCCTTTATCTAGTTTTTAATTGTGTTATTTTTTGCTATTGAGTTATAGGAATCCCTTTTGTATTTTAGATATTAACTCCTGTTTTGGCTTGCAAACATTTTCTCTGCTTTCATAGGTTGTCTTTTCACTCTGTTGATTATTTTGTTGTGCAAAAGGATTTTGGTTTCATGTAATTACACATGCATTTTTGCTATAGTTGCCTGTGCTTTTGTTAACATGTTCAAAAAGCCGTTGCAAAGGCCAATATAGAGTAGCATTTTCCCTATGTTTTCTTCTAGGAATTTTACATTTTTGCATCTTACATTTAAGTTTTTAACCCATATTTGAGTTGATATTTTGTGTATGGTCTGAGTGTCCAATTTCACCCTTTTGCCTGTAGGCATTCAGTTTTCTCACCATTGTGTGTTGATGTAACTATTCTTTCCCCATTGTGCGTTCTTGGTTTCTTGTGGAAGGTAAGTATAGGCAAGAGTTTATTTCTGGGCTCTCTGTTCTGTTTAATTGCTCTATATGTCTGTCAATTTAAATGCAAATACATATTTTTTATAAGTACTTTGTAATTACTAGTGCAAATATCTGTTCACATTTTTTCCTGTGGGGGTAATTTTATAAAAGAATACTCTGCACACACACATACACACACACACACACACACACACACACATACACACACATATAGACACTGTTTCTTCTTTAGTCAGTGTTATTATTTTGATGTCTCTAAATACTGTAGTGGAATTCTCTCTTTTACTCCAAATATTGTCAATTTTTACTTTTTCTCTTGATGAGTCTTAATGTCAACTTATCAAGTTTAATGTCTTTTTTCCAATAACTAAATCATGACATTTCAATTTTTTGTTGCCTTCTACCATGCCATTGATTTCTTATGTATTATTTCTTCTGCTTACTTTGCACGTTTTGGTCATCTTACTTAGCTTCTTGCAATTGAAACACAAATCACTGTTATTAAACATATTTCTTTTCTTATACAAGCTTTTAAATCTAATTTTCTCTCATAGTTCTGCTTTAGCTGAATTTTACCATTTTAATGTTAACTTTGTCATTTAATTTAAAATATTATCTTATTTCCCTTTAGTTTTTTTTTTTTTTTGTCATATGGGTTATATATTGGAGATTTTTTTTTTTTTAGCTGTTATAATGCTATTGACACCTAACTTATCTCCATTTTAGTCATACATCAGGCTACATAATTTCAAAATTTGGAAACTGAAACTTATTTTATGATTTGGTCAATATTGGTTAAAATTACTTATCACGTGAAAATGATACGTGTTTTAAAGTGGTTGGTTTGAGTTCTATAAATACTCAGGCAAAGTTGATTTATAGAACTGTTGACATCTTTTATATCCTTTTTCATTCTTACTGCACTACCTTTAAAATACAGGAAATGAATATGATTTTTACTCTTTTTTCATAGACTGTATGTAATTGTTGTAACTGGCAGGTTTATTTTTGTCTGAAACCTCCTGCATGTCTGAGAACTAAAAGTTTGTGTAAGGAGTTAAGCTCAGAAATTTGTTTTTTCTCTAATTTTATATAACTGTAATCCACAGTCTTATCTATTCAGGGATTCATGATATATACAAGATTAGACAAAAATGTTTTGAAGTCTGAATTTACAAAGATCTTTTCTCCTTTGTAAAGAATTGATTCTAGCTGCAGTTTCATGTTTAGAGATTGGTATCAATCGAGGAACTAAATCAAGTATGACTGTTTAAGAACAAGTGGTGTTGGAGGTGTGAGGCTACATTGATATGACTACTCAAACACATTTTCCTGCCCTGGAAAATATTTGTATTGTAGCCACATATGTGGCCAACACAAAATTAGTTCTGTGTAGTTTGGGTTTAGTGTGTTTATTTCTGTTTCCTCTCGTATCCCAAAGTCTTTTTCTTTTAAGATCTAAAATGGAAAGGCAATGTAGTTTTGAAGTGTGTTGCTATACATATGCACATTCTATATGTCTAGTCTTCTTTATACAATCCTCATAACAACCTTATTGGGTGGGTAAACAATCCTTCAGTTGCAATTGAGAAATAAAAGCTCACAAATGTTAAGTAACTTACCTCAATTCCCATAGCTAACTCTAAAAATCATTTATTTGGCCATCACCAGAGTTTTTTGGATGATAAATAGTGAAAAGAAAATTTGAAAAGTAAGTTACTCTTGATGATGTCTTGGCTAACTAAATAAAAAGCCACAAATATTTGTGCACTTAAGGGAAACTGAAAATGCCTAAAAGAAAGAGAAAAGCTTCTAATTCTTTCTGAATAATTTAGGTTGACATTATTCTAGACACAGTTCAAGTCACAGCTTCAAAATCTTTAATTAGTATGTGGGAGTGCATACACGGGCAGATTTGTGTATGTGGCTGGTTAAGTTTGGACTGATAATTCAAAGGAACATATTCTTTGAACCTTAACAGCAAATATTTGGGAAGACTATTTCAGTTTTTTATGTGGCTAATGCTCTGTGATAATAATAAGGATCATATGCCAGCATCAACTAAAATTAACTACAACTTCTCAGACCAGAAATCAGAAAAGAAGCAAAACATGGGAAATCCCTTTCTTTGTTAAAAGAAAGATCATGCTTTGTTGCATTTCCCCATCAACCCCTTGGCAAGAGAGCTGGCTAGCTTAAATTTTATTAGTACCATTAATAACCGCGGCATGTCAGACAGGCTTTCAGCTATAGGCTAATCTCTTGGGTGACTGAATACCTATATATTTAGAAAGCTGTGAATGCCACTAAGTATTTAGAAGTTGGTTGGCTCATATAACTCTCTTACCCTTGCACAAAGCTTCAACATATTTAGGAGGAGATTGGTTCCTAAGTGTATCTTAATGTCAAATTTGTTCATCAGTGCTCGAATCACTCTAATCAAGAATTTGTTCAGTAAAAATTTCAATCCTAAAAAAGTAGATTATTTTCTATTGTTAGGTGCCGTTAAGAATCAGGAATACGATGTTATTCTCAAGCAGCTAAGCACTAATTTTAACCTCATCTGATAGTATCTGCTGTCACATATTAATAGAAAATATTAAAATTCCATATTCTAATTCCATACGTCTATAGAATTGATCAAATTGTATATTTTTCAATATGCCAAATATTTTATCTTCCATGTTACAAAGACAAATGTGATCAATGTCTCAGGTATATATGTATAGTTATAATTTTAGTAATTTTTTCGAATGCTGCAGTAATTCTGGGGAAATTAAAAGCATGAATAAAAACAGCAACTGCCAACTTAAGTAGCTACTGAAAGGTTACAATTGATCCATTAACAATTATTTAGTAAATAAGAAAAATTAAAACTCAGTGGGTTTTTTTTTTTGAAATTACAAATTGAACTGTCACCTCAAGTTATATTGAATTTTTTTTATATGCTGATAGATTTAGACCATGATACAGGTCATGCAGCTTTGCTTATTCGAGTTGTGAGACTTAAGAGGTACACCAGATGTTGTGGAAATATAAGGACCCATCCCCACTGTGCCTTTTTCTGAATTTCTAATCCACGGTGGTTTTGAGCATGATAACATGGTTTTGTTTTATAATATTAAGACTTAGCACACAAATGTTCATTGCAGCACTGTTTACAGTAGCAAAGACCTGGAAACAACCCTAATGCCCATTGATGATAGACTGGACAGCGAAAATGTGGCACATATACACCATAGAATATTATGCAGCCATCAAAAATGATGAGTTCTTGTCCTTTGTAGGGACATGGATGAACCTGGAAACCATCATTCTCAGCAAACTGACACGAGCAGAAAATCAAACATCGCATGTTCTCACTCATAGGTGGGTGTTGAACAATGAGAACACATGGACACAGGGAGGGGAGCACTACACACTGAGGTCTGTTGCAGGGAAATAGGGGAAAGACAGCAGGGTGTGGGGAGTTGGGGAGAGACAGCACGGGGAGAAATGCCAGATATAGGTGATGGGGAGGAAGGCAGCAAATCACACTGTCACGTGTGTACATGTGCAACAATCTTGCATGTTCTTCACATGTACCCCAAAACCTAAAATGCAATTTAAAAAAAAAAAAGACTTAGAGCCTTTAAAAATGGATTTGGCAACATGTAACTGGAATTTCTTGCCTTTTCATTTTGCCATTCTCTATTTCTACTTCTAGTGATTTATTTCTGGACATAAAGAAAACGTGGTACTGATACACAATGGAGTACTATTCAGCCATAAAAAAGAATGAGATCCTGTCATTAGCAAAAACATGACTTTGGTTTTAGATAAATGTCTATAGTCTGCTATTACTAGAGTCTAGAGGTCTCCATGCATTTAGACTTAGTCTTTAGGGATATACTGCCCATAATGCTGTGTGGAGGTGAATTTTCTGCAACCAAATGTGGATAAAGGCAAGTCTCTTCTTAAATTCTTTTAAGGACTCCTCAATGGTCAAGAGATCTATTATGAAAAATGGTGGCTAGAGTTAATACTACAGTGTATTCTTGAAAAATGCTGTGAGAGTAGACATAAGGAGTTCTCGTGATAAAAATGATAACTATGTGAGGTCATACATATGTTGATTGGCTAGATTTGGTCACTTCACAATGTATATCTGCTTCAAAATACCTTTTACAAGGTAAATACATACAATTTTATCAATTTAAAATGTTAAAAATGATTTAATATTAGAAATGTATAAAAATGAAAATGTTAAAAAGAGAGACCATCCTCTACAGAGAATTGCCAGCATTGGTGTTATTAATGTACAATTATATGCAGATTTTCTGGAGATATTCTTTCTTGGAAGGGATAAAAGGTGAAGTTTCAGCTTCCTTCAAAAATGTACTCCAGAGCAAAGCCTTGCTTAACACAGAAAGTAGCCTGAGGAGCCTGGCTTCCTTAGTTCAAGCCTGAGTATGTTGGCTCCAGATGGAATTTCCCTAGAAGGCAAATCAGTCAGACAGACCGACTAATCACTGAATCTGACAGCTTTACTATGATATCTCTCATAAATTTCAGTATATGTATACCTGCAAGCATTACTCTGTCCCGCGGAGTCTATCTGATGATGTGTGAAGCTGCATTTTCCCCTTACCTTCACCTATACAGGAGGGATAGACTCAGGAATTCAATCTAAAAACTCCTTTTCAGCCTGGACATCTTCCTTGTACTGACTTTCAGTGTTTGCTGGAAAACTCTGCCTAAGTCCTCCTTTATTTGTGGAAATCACACTGAGTTCTTATATGTGCCCAGGAGCGTCACGATCCCTACAGTCCATCCTATCAGCTTTATCCTCACCTGGACCCTGGGTTAGCCCAGTGGCTGGTACTAATTTAACTATTTTTTTTTTCATGTCTGTGTGTGTGTGTGTGTGTGTGTGTGTGTGTGTGTGTGTGTGTAGTGCATTTTAGGTTCTGGGGTACATGTAAAGAACATGCAGGATTCTTGCATAGGTACAGACATGGCAATGTTGTTTGCTGCCTCCATCCCCATAACCTGTATCTGGCATTTCTCTCCATATTATCCCTCCCCTAGTTCCCCTCACAGGCCTCAGTGTGTGATGCTTCCCTCCCTGTGTCCATGTGTTCTCATTGTACACCACCCACCTATGAGTAAGAACATGTGGTATTTGATTTTCTGTTCTTGTGTCAGTTTGCTGAGAATAATGGTTTACAGTTTCATCCATGTCCCTACAAAGGACATGAACTCATCATTTTTTATGGCTGCATAGTATTCTATGGTGAATGTATGTCACATTTTCCCTGTCCAGTTTATCATCAATGGACATTTGGGTTGGTTCCAGGTCTTTGCTATTGTAAACAGTGTTGCAATGAACATACCTGTGCATGTGTCCTTATAATAAAATGATTTATAATCTTTTGGATAAATGCACATTAATAGGATTGCTGGGTCAAATGGAATTTCTATTTCTAGGTCCTTGAGGAATTGCCACACTGTCTTCCACAACAGTTGAACTAATTTACACTCCCACCAACAGTGTGAAAGTGTTCCTATTTCTCCACATCCTCTCCAGCATCTGTTGTCTCCAGATTTTTTAATGATCGCCATTCTAACTAGCATGAGATGTTATCTCAATTTAGTTTTGATTTGCATTTCTCTAATGACCAGTGATGATGAGCATTTTTTCATATGTTTGTTGCCTCGTATATGTCTTCTTTTGAAAAGTGTCTGTTCATATCCTTTGCCTATCTTTGAATGCAGTTGATTTTTCTTGTAAATGTGTTTTAGTTCTTTGTAGATTTTGGATATAAGTCCTTTGTCAGATGGGTAGCTTGCAAAAATGTCTTTCCATTCTGTTTGTTACCAGTTCACTCTAATCATTGTTTCTTTTGCTGTGCAGAAGCTCTGGAGTTTAATTAGATCCCATTTATTTATTTTGGCTTTTGTTGCCAATGCTTTTGGTGTTTTAGTCATGAAGTCCTTGCCTATGTCCTGAATGGTTTTCCCTAGGTTTTCTTCTAGGGTTTTTATAGTGTAAGGTCTGATGCTTTTTTTTTTTTTTTTTTTTTTAATATTTTTTTTTTTTCTGAGATGGAGTTTCGTTCTTGTTACCCAGGCTGGAGTGCAATCGCGCGATCTCGGCTCACTGCAACCTCCGCCTCCTGGGTTCAGGCAATTCTCCTGCCTCAGCCTCCTGAGTAGCTGGGATTATAGGCACGCACCACCATGCCCAGCTAATTTTTTGTATGTTTAGTAGGGACGGGGTTTCACCATGTTGACCAGGTTGGTCTCGATCTCTCAAACTTGTGATCCACCCGCCTCGGCCTCCCAAAGTGCTGGGATTACAGGCTTGAGCCACCGCGCCCGGCAGGTCTGATGTTTAAGTCTTTAATCCATGTGGAGTTAATTTTAGTGTAAGGTGTCAGGAAGGAGTCCAGTTCCTGCTTTCTGCACATGATTAGAAACTTTTCCCAACACCATTTATTAAACAGGGACTCCTTTCCCCATTGCTTATTCTTGTCAGATTTGTCAAAGATCAGATGGTTGTAGATGTGTGGTGACATTTCTGAGGCCTCTGTTCTGTTCTATTGGTCTATATCTCTGTTTTGGTACCAGTACCATGCTGTTTTGATTACTGTAGCCTTGTATTATAGTTTGAAGTCAGGTAGTGTGATGCCTCCAGCTTTGTTCTTTTTGCTTAGAATTGACTTGGCTATGCAGGCTCCCTTTTGGTCCCATATGAACTTTAAGGTAGTTTTTTCCAGTTCTGTGAAGAGAGTCATTGGTAACTTGATGGGGATAGCATTGAATCTATAAATTACTTTGGGCAGTATGGCCATTTTCATGATACTGATTCTTCTTAACCATGACCATGGAATGTTTCTCCATCTGTTTGTGTCTTCTCTTATTTTGTTGAGCAGTGGTTTGTTGTTCTTGAAGAGTTCCTTTACATCCTTTGTTAGTTGCATTCCTAGGTATTTTATTCTCTTTGTAGCAATTGTGAATGGCAGTTTGTTCTTCATTTGGCTCTCTTTAAGTCTGTTATTGATGTATAGGAATGCTCATGATTTTTGCACGTTGATTTTGTATTCTGAGACTTTGTTGAAGTTGCTTATCAGTTAAGGAGATTTTGGGTGGAGACGATAGGGTCTTCTAAATATACAATCATGTCATCTGAAAATAGAGACATTTTCACTTCTTCCTTTCCTGACTGAATATCCTTTATTTCTTTTTCTTGCCTGATTGCTCTGGCTTGAACTTCCAATACTATATAGAATAGGAGTGGTAACAGAGGGCATCCTTTTCTAGTGCCAGATTTCAAAAGGAATGCTTCCAGTTTTTGCCCATTCAGTATGATATTGGCTGTGGGTTTGTCATAAATAACTTATTATTTTGAGATATGTTCCATCAATACCTAGTTATTGAGAGTTTTTAGCATAAAGGGCTGTTGAATTTGTCAAATGCCTTCTCTGCATCTATTGAGATAATCATGGTTTTTGTCTTTGGTTCTGTTTATGTGGTAAATTATATTTATAGACTTGCATATGTTGAACCAGCCTTGCATCCCCAGGATGAAGCCTACTTGATCACAATGGTTAAGCTTTTTGATGTGCAGTTGCAATCAGTTTACCAGCATTTTATTGAAGATTTTTGCATCTATGTTCATCATGGATATTGGCCTGAGGTTTTCTTTTCTTGTTGAGTTTCTGATGGGTTTTGGTATCAGGATGATGTCTGGTCTCATGAAATGATTTGGGGAGGATTCCCTCTTTGATTGTTTGGAATCGTTTCAGAAGGAGTGGTACTAGCTCCTCTTTGTATGTCTCATAGAATTCTGCTGTGAACTCATCTGCAACTGGGCTTTCTTTAGTTGGTAAGCTATTAATTGCTGCCTCAACTTCAGCCCTTGTTACTGGTCTATTCAGGGTTTCAACTTCTTCCTGGTTTAGGTTTGGGAGGGTGTACTTGTGATGAGCTTCAGAGATCCTAGAATCCAAGCTGTCTGGGGACAGTGTTGATGAACAGACAGACCTGGGGCTGCGACTGAGGTTCTCTGTCCAGGTGAGTATTTTGTTTCATCAGGAAACTGCTCTTTAAAGCATGGTAGTCCTATATCTTAAACAGTCAGCATGCTAGTGGTATGAGTAAATCCCTGCTTACTGAAGCCATAAACCATGCAGATCCCCATCTGCTTTACTGGGATTTCTCAAGTCATTAGTTCATACATGTCTTCCCATTGCTATTAGAGAGTAAAAATCAAGAGGCTCTTTGGAGTTGATTATTTGTTTCCTAATCTCTTTGGCTCTAAAATTAATACATGTATGACTAACTTTTTTTTTCCTAGAGAAAAACTGATATATCCTTGGAGAAATGTCTGTCCTGGAACTTGGTAAACTCACATCCTTTGAGGATAGGTCAGGATATCTCTTAGTTCTTTGAGTTTTATGTATATGCAGAATTCTGAGGAATTTTTGCTAACTTGTTTTCTTATACCAGGAACCTCCTTTGTTCATAACTTGCTTTTCTGTATAATAGTTTTGCTTTTACATGCAATAATTTGGGCCAGATTTTATCCACATTATCACTATTGACATTTTGCATCAGATAAGTTTTTCCCTCCCTCCCTCCCTCCTGCCCTCCCTCTAGTCATCCCTGATAAACATAGACTAAATGCCACAGCACTCCCTGTCACCCTATTGTGACAACCAACAGAACCCCAAGACATTCTCAGACGTTCTCCAGGGGGGCAAAATTCTACTGTTTCAGAACCACTGACTCAGATACAGACATCTGATAGCTACTAATTTGCTTTCAAAGTTTCTATTTTCAAACACACAAAATATTCAATAAAGATCATAAGTCATATAAAAATACTGTAAGAGTGACAGTGAGAAATGCACAGTACAGTCCTTGGCAAACAGTGGAAAGGTCATCTCTTTTCCATTGTTTTCTTCTCAAGTTCGTTTTGTGCTGCTCTCTGCCTCTCTCTCGTTCCCTCCCCCTCCCCTCCCCCTCCCCCTCCCTTTCCCTCTCCCCATCTTCCCTCCAACAGTTTAAACTCTTCTTGCTTTATATCATATGGAGCAATTAGGCTTTCCATACTTCTTACTTCAGACTAACACATAACTCATCTGGAGGAATGGAGGTCTCCTACTTTTAACCTAGTTTTCTACTTGTTAGGAAAAGCATTTTGAGTTATGTATCATAAAACAACAAACCTTTGTTTTTAATCATACCACAGGTTATTCTCTTTATGAAGATTTTCTGATTTTTAAATCTATTTTCTAGTTTTTCACTGAAATTGCTATTGACCTTTCAATATTTTTAAAAGGAAATAATACAGTCACTTTTATTGATTATATATGTTTGTATGTGCATCTGTGTGTGTCTTTGTGTGTATTTTCTCATTAGGAAGGCATATAACAGTTATAATTCTAATAGTATTTTTTATTAAGAGTATAAAATGCCGAAGTTAAGCACTGAGTCATTTCCTTACCGTATTCTCACACATTGTACTGCTGATTCAAATGAATTAGCCTTGGCTCATGACACACATCTTTCTCCCACCCAGATGGTGATGCTTTACCAGAGCAGACAGCTCTTTCATTTGCCTGGTTTTCTGTTTTGTTTTGTTTACTGTATCAACAGCTTCTCCATTGTCTCCAGTCTTCACAGAACATACACTTTTAGCCACTTCCTTCATTCCGTTATTTCTTGACTTCAGTAGAATTCTCTGTTTAAAAAAAAAAAAAAAAATTCTTCACAGAGTCTAGCATCTCTCATGCTTTGATATGACATTTCAGAACACCAGTGATTAAAATAGAATATTTAAAGTGTAAGGACAACAAACACACATTTTATAAATCAGGGATACTCAAATCAATAGTGAGTAAGTCATAATAATGTAAATCCAGAAAGTAAATTCAATATAAATTAAAATCTAATTATTTTTTAATGATTGTTGGATAAAAATGGAACTGGCTAGACAGCCAACTTTGTATTACCCACCATGGGAGATCGAGTTAAATGTCTAAAATTAATAAATCACTAAATAGTAATACAAGTAGTATTCTAAACGTAAAGGTCAATAACAAATGGAACAGCAAACAGATACCTAAAGTTCAAGCTCAAACATATAGCTCATTTTTACACTTAATAAACAGCTGAGGAAATAGCTTCCCATAAGATTTGAGAGAAACTGTGAAAAAAAAGCTTAACATACACAGAGAGCAGATAGTGAACTATTAAGAAGCAGTATGCAAGATCAGTATATTTAAATTATTTAAATAATGGACAACATTTGAAGTGTATGAAAAAATGTATCAAAATGACATATTTTTTTAAAAATAATGCAATCAGTAAAATATAAAATTCAGTGATGCATTCTATGATAGATAAGCTACATTTATGAGAAAGTAGTACATTTTGAGAGGAGTATGAGGTAGTAAGAATTAAATGATAAATTTAAAAAAAAGAATGCAGCTCAGAGAGACAGAATCAGAAACTATGAGAGAAATTGGGATAAATTGATTACCAAAGGAGAAGCACTAACACTGTTTAATTAAATATGTAAGCAGAGAATAGAATGGGGATGGAAGAAATAATCTGAGACTGTTTTCAGAATTGCTTAGAAACCATCCCCTGTTTTAAGGAGCACAATGAATTGTTAAAAATCTTTTTTTTTTTTTTTTTTTTTTTAAGACAGATCTTGCTTTGTTGCCCAGGCTGCAGTGCAGTGGCACAATCTTGGCTCACTAAAACCTCTGCCTCCCAGGTATAAATGATTCTCCTGCTTCAGCCTCCCAGGTAGCTGGGATTACAGGCAGATGCCACCATTCCCAGCTAATTTTTGTATTTTTAGTTGAGACAGAGTTTCACCATGCTGGCTAGGCTAGTCTGGAACTCCTGATCTCCAGTGATCCACCTGCCTTGGTCTTCCAAGGTGCTGGGATTACAGGTGTGAGCCACTGTGCCAAGCCTTAAAATTTTATTTCCAGTGACATCATCATGAACCAAAGTATAAAAAAGGAAAAGAGAAAACTTTAAAGCAACTGCAACATTGACAACTAAAACACCTTCTGCCTTCTTCAAAAAGTTAACCATAGGTAATTTTTCAATTACAGTTGTGTAATAACAACAACAGAAAACCTATCTTTCAAGAGTGAAAGATGTATTCTGGGAAGTCAGAAGTGATGGTAGGTTTTAAGATTTTCCATTTAACTCTTAATGAGTTTCCAACAGTCTGGGGCTGCATAAAAGTCCAACTCTTATAGGTGATATCATACAACCAGGCCCTTCTGAGCTCTACAGTTTTCTCTGATATCCTGCAGGCCAGGGTCACAGGACATAGCACTTCAGACCACAGTGACTATTTTTGTTGAGTTTCTGCCTCACTTATGATGAGGAATCTACTTCCTGTTAGCATCTGACAGGTCTCAAAAAGAGTAGTATTAATCTATTGGGAATTGCGTGGGAGCAGGAAGCTACCTCGAGAAGAAACGTTGTCATAATTCTAGAGCTTATTTCTCCCAGGAAAAATGTTTGATTAACTTTGAAAGAGAAAAATGGGAGGCAACTGTAATCATAAATCCAATCAGTTCTTAACAATTCGGTTTCCCCCCACCCCGACCCAAAAGAATTATGCATATTATTATCATGTTGTTCAATATTATAAAACTACTGGTTAATCTGGCCCACTGGAATACTTAACTACAAACAAAAGCCTCTAGGTGTCTTTTGTTCTACAAGAGTAAAATATTTTATCTATATTTTGAATGTCTGCAAAGAAATCTCTTTTAGGAGCAATTGTAAGGATCTAGTTGGAAGGATCAGATATTTGAAGGGAATAAGAAGGCTTTGACTTCTTGATTGTATTTGTAGCTTTCTGGACCCAGCACGATGTTCAACACCATGATATTGGAACAATCACTGGTTTTACTGAGCAGTGACTGGAGAAGTGTGTGGTGCCTTTTGTTTGCTGTTTCATTTTTTTTCTACTAATAGTTACATGAAGGTTTTTTTTTTTTTCTTCTTTGTTTATTAAATACAAGACAAAGTTGAGAAGCACATTCCCAGGAAAAATTGTATTAACCTCCTGTCTCTCTTATTCCCTAATTAATTTTTGGTTTAGTTAGAAGACCAGACGATCTTAAGAACACTGTCATTATCATGAGTTGGATTTATAAGCGTCATGGTGAAAAAAATACTAACATCTCGAAGATACCTATTTCTAAAATCGATATTATGGCTTAACATGCTCACCTAGTGGAATCTTTTCTATCATCATTTAATCACTAATGATTCTGAAAGTATTTTATATCCACATAATCTTAGACCTTCTCTTAATGATTGTATTAACTTACAAACTCAAAACTCTATCATGGAGAGATGCTGACTGAATATGGATGTATGTAGCAAAGTATTTACTTTGCTTAAATAACCAGCTCTGTGATAGTTCTCTATGTTTCTAGCAGTCTGTGTAGTTGTGTTTCTTCAGAGGAAGATTTTTCACATTGATAGTGGAGGTGGGCAGGGAAGTGCTGGGTAGAGAAGGGCAGGGTCCTTGGCAAGGGCTCCACCCTCGGGCCTGGGTGAGCAGACCTAAGTGAAGACAGGCACTCTTGCTTTCACACTCAAATGTTGCATTTTCAAAAACCAGTCTGGCCTGCCATGACCCGCATCCTGTGACTATACAAACCCCGAGACGCTAGTAGGGGCACACACAATGGGTGGATGTTGAGAGGAACACACAGGCAGAAGAGCACACCAGCAGACACCTGAAGGGAATTGATGATGGAACAATGTGGAGCCAAGGGCAGTGAAAGGAGAGCCAGGCCACTGAGAGGCCCAGCTCCAGGGGAAGATTACTTTCCCACTCCATCCCCCTTCTGACATCCCATCCATCTGCTGAGAGCCTTTTCCACCACTCAGTAAAACCCTGCACTCATTCTCCAAACCCAAGTGTGATGAGTTTTCTCAGTATACTAGAGCATGAACTTGGAGATAAAGAAAGCCTTCTATCCTTGCAAAAAGACAGCAGGTCCAATTGAGCTGATTAGCACAAGCTGCCTGCAGACAACTAAGCTGAAAGAGGACACTGTGACACACACCCACTGGGCCTTCAAGAGCTGTAACATGCAGCCCTAGATGCTGCCATGAGATTACAGCCAATGCTCCCAAGGACTTGCCCACCTGTCTGCTCCCCTTAAAGGTTTGAGCTGTGGGGCACCAAAACAGACAGCCACAGCCCAATCACACACCCTGCAATATGAGGATAGAGAACTTTCTTGTTTCAACATTTATTTTTGTTTTTAGGGTAATAAGATTTCTTTCTTTCCCTTTTCTCCTAAAATCAATGCAAGGGGAGGGGCGGCAGGTGAGGAATGTTATTTTTAACTAGCCTGTTAGGTATACTTGGATGGGCGGGAGGGTTGTAACTATATTTTATAAATCTTGCGAGCCCAGTCCCCAGTCATCAAAAATACTTTAATTTTTAATGGTAGAGCAATGTCCCAGTGGACTTTTATTTTTCTATTTAAGAAAAGCACAGAATTGGGAGTATTAACATGGGCATGTGGCCTCATGTTAAAATAACCAGGTTAAGTCTCTTAATTTGTATTGCCTAAGACAGACAAGATATGAGGGAATATGCACTATCAGACTAACTCTTCCTGGACACAGAAACCATGCTACAAGCCAGTCTGCCCTGTTAACTGCCATCTTTCTTTTTCTTGTGTGTTAGTTTCCCTGATACTTGTTTCCTTAGTGCTGACTGCCTTTGATACTTGTAAATAGCCATTGCTGTGGTGGCGTGAATCCCATCAATTCAGTGAATGGGTGGAATGAAGCTTTTCCCACAAACCTTTAAGCAAAAGTTGATTTTTGTTTGTTTTTCACTTCTGGCTTTCACCTGAATCTGAAATGTTACTATCGCAGGCCACTTCTGACATATGACAGGCAAACAGCGGGTGAACAATCAATGCAAAAGTATTTAAAAAAAAAAAAAAAAAAAAACCACCTGTGTTAGCTAACAGACTTCCGAAGGTGTCACTGTGGTTCACAAAGAAGACTGAGGAAGGTAGTGAACAGATGCTGTATCAGCTACTACGGCCTTGAAACAAAGTTGGGGTCTCTTTGGACTTTAAAATTGTTCCTGTGATGCTTATTTTATTTCTGCTTAATCAAGTAAACAAGTGACCTTTTTTTCATAGTGAAGAAAAAAGAAATATTTCCTACTTAAAGAAAGGGAATTAGGTTAAATCAAACAATCAGGAAACGACTATGAACTTCCAAAATACAACTATAGGAAAAAGTACTAGTACTCACAAGCCATGCACATACCCATGTGCGAAGAGGCAGAGGAAGGCCAACAACCCCTGAGTGACCTAAGAACAAGAGGAGCACAGAAGTCAATAGGTGTTCACTGAAAACAGTGACAGGTTATAGTAATAGGCACTGATCTCATCACAGCGAAAGATGGGGACAAAGTATCAATTAAAGGAAGATGATACTACAAGAGATACATAGATGTTATCAAAATAAGAATAAAAGATATCTAAGTGAAAATGTAACAGTAAAATAAAGGGTTAAAAAGAGGTAATCTAGGAAAATTCTCATGAAAGACAAGAAAAGTCAAACTTACAGATCAAATGACGTAAATAGGAATATTGCCCAGGAATAATTGTGGTCCAGTCAATTTTGAAGTGGCTTCATTACTGAACATGAATCATAAAGAAACTCACAGGCATCTAGCAGAATGAGAATCTTGAGTAACAAAGGTACTATTAGAAATACATGTATGAACAGTTAATTCTGGAAACGAATAAAACCAGGTTTAAAAATACAGGAGGAACACATAACTGAATATTAATCATATTTTTCCCCAAGCTTGAAGACTGTGAGACAGCATTTGGAAACATCGTAACTTGTTTCCATTTTGAGAAAAGTGGGGTGTAAAACTCAGCTAACAAATTGTGTTATCAAAGTAAATACATCAGAAGTAGAACAGCTGTGGGAAAAATAAAAGATTAAGGAAGTTTCAACATTGTGAAGATTTTTTTTTTTTAAATACATCTGTAAATTTAATGTATTCTCAATCAGACTACCAACAGACATCAGTGTGTTCATGTTTGTCTCGAGACACATGAAATAGAAAATCTTATTTTTTCTTTCTTTTTTTAGTAGTTGTGTTATAATAGCCAAATACTTGTACCAACACAAATATTCATCAATTGATAAATGATTAAATATGTGTGGTATATCCATACATGAACATTATTCAGATATAAAAAGGAACGAATACTAATACATGATACAGTATGAATAAACATTGAAAACATTATGTTAAGTGAATGAAGGCCATATGCTGCATAATTCCATTTTATAGGAAATGTTCCAAATAGGCAAATTTGTGAAGAATACGTCTACTATTGGTTACCAGGGACTAGGAGTGAAAGATGACTGCTAATAGATAGAGAGATTTTTTGGGGAAGGTGTTGAACATGTTTGGGAATTAGATTGGTCATGGTTTCACAAGTCTGTTAAGTTACTATAAACCAGTGAATTGTCTACCTAAAATAGTGATTTCGTTACATCTCAATTTTAAAGTTGTGTAAGACTTGAAAAGTCCTAGATTGCTTTAGTATAGCAGATAAATGAGAAGAAAGGGGATAGAAGGAGAATAAAATTGGCTATTCTTGATTTTATATTTAATTTTGTATTTTTAAAAAACATGTTGCAATATGAAACAAATGTTTTAATAATTCCTGCCTAGCAAACCTATCAAAAAGTAGGCAATGTAAAATATTCTGAAGTTTTTAATCTATTTTGATATGTGTGATATTTGCAAATTTTCATAAATTTTAGGTTATGTCTTAAATATAAATCAAGACTTAGAAGATCCTTGAATGCTTTTTTCTTTATTTTTTTGAGACAGAGTCTTGCTCTGTTGCCCAGGCTGGGGGGCACATGTGCAATCTCGGCTTACTTCAACTTCTGCTTCCCATGTTCAAGCGATTCTCCTGCCTCAGCCTCCCAAGTAGGTGTCACTACAGGTACATCTGTTTTTTTATTTTTTAGTAGACACAGGGTTTTACCATGTCGTCCATGCTGGTCTCCAACTTCTGGTCTCACATGATTCACTCCCCTTGGCCTCCCAAAGTGCAGGGATTAAAAACACAAATCACTGTGCCTGGCCTTGAATGATATTTTCATATGATATCTGTCAATACCTAATTGTTTGTTTAGTAGGAAATACTTGATGAATATTCTGATGAGAATGATGCAAATAATTTTTCTTTTCTTACTCTGTTTCATATTCCCTTATTGATAATGTTAATTGTTATTTTTGAATTAAAGAAAGTGATGTTTGTTCTGTAAAGCAAATGTGGAAACACAAAAATAGACAGAGGCAAAAATATAAAAATATACCACCAAAATAGCAGAAATCCATCTTACCCCCTGCTACAGAAAGAAAAGCATATACATATATGTTATCAGTTTAGAACTTCTTATTGTTTATTAACTGGAATTTTTTACACATCTGTTTTATGAATCAGTAAGTATTCTCTTCTAATCTGGCTGTAAAGACTGTATGGAGTTTAGTCCAATGTATTATACATCAGTTATGTAAACTAATTATAACAAAGTCATATCCTTTGCACAACATGAATCAGGGAGACCATTATTCTAACTGAACTAACAGAAACAAGAAAAAACAAATACCACATATTCTCACTGTTAAACATTTGGTACACATGGACATAAAGATGGGAACAATAGACACCAGAGAATAAAAGAGAAAGAAGGAAAAGAAAGAGATAAGGACTGAAAAACAGTCTAGTGAGTGCTGTCCTCTCTTCCTGGGTGATGGGTTCAATCATACTCAAAACCCCAGCATCATGCAATATGCCTTTGTAAAAAACCTGTACATGTACTCCTGATGAAAAAAATGAAATTTGACTTTTTTAAAAAATGAAATAGTATTTGCTAAGGCTGCCATAACAAAACCATAGCCTGGTGACTTAAAACAACAGAATTTACTTTCTCATAGTTCCAGATGCTAGAGGTCTGAGGGCAGGGTTTTGGCAGGTTTGGTGTTTCCTGGTGTCTCTGTTTGGCAAAGGATATGATTTTGTTATTTTCTGTGGCTGCATAGTATTCCATTGTGTGTGTATGTGTATTATATATATATAATCTCATATTTTCCTTATTCCACTGTTGATGGGCATCTGGGTTGGTGCAATGTCCTTGCTATTGTGAATAGTGCTGTGATGAACATGGGCATGTGTCTTTTTGGTAGAATGCTTTCTTTTCCTTGGGGTATGTATACAGTAATGGGTTCCTGGGTCCAACGGTAGTTCTCTTTTAAGTTCTTTGAGAAAGCCTCAAACTTCTCTTCACAGTGGCTGATTTACATTCCCACCAATAGTAGATAAGTGTTCCTTTTCTCGTACCCTGCCAACATTTGTTATTTTTGACTTTTTTAAAAAAGCCATTCTGACTGGTGTGAGATGATATCCATTGTGGTTTTGAGTTGTGTTTCTTTGATTATTTGTGATAATGAGAGGAGATACATATATATATATGTATATATATATATATATATATATATATATATATATACGTGTATATATATATGTATATATATGTGTGTGTGTATATATATATATATATACGTGTATATATATATATATATATATACATATATATATATGTATATATATATAGTGGCCACTGTATGTCTTCTTTTGAGAAGTGTCTGTTCATGTCCTTTGCCCCCTTTTTAATGGGATTTTTCATTTTTTGCTTGTTGATTTAAGATCTGGAAATTAGGCCTTTGTCAGATGCATAGTTTGTGAGCATTTTCTCTGATTCCATAGGCTATTTACTCATTTTATAGTTTCTCTTATTGTGCAGAAGCTCTTTAGTTAAGTTAGGTCCCACTTGTCATTTTCTTGTTTTAGTTGAAATTGCTTTTATGGACTTAGCCATAAATTATTTGCTAAAGCCAATGTTAAGAAGGGTATTTTCTAGGTTTTCTACTAGGATTTTTATAGGTTGAGGTCATTTGAGTTCATCTTCGTGTATGATGATAGGCAGGAGTTCAGTTTGATTCTTCTGCTTATGGATAGCCAGTTATCCCAACACTATGTATTGTATAAAAAGTTATTTCCTTATTGTGTATTTTTGTTGACTTTGTCGAAGATCAGATGGTTGTAGATGTGCAACTTTATTTCTAGGTTTTGTAGGCTGCTCCATTGGTCTATATGTCTATTCTTATACCAGTACCATGCTGGTTTGGTTACTATAGCCTTGTAGTATAATTTGAAGTTAGTAAAGTGATGCTTCTGATTTTATTATTTTGGCTTACAGTTGCTTGCACAGTTTGGGCTAGTTTTTGGTCCCATATAAATTTTAGAATGGTTTTTCTCTAACTCTGTGAAAAACACATAATTAGTTTGATGGGAATTACACTGAATATGTATATTTATTTGGTTAGTGTGGTCATTTTAATAATACTGATTCCAATAGTCTATGAGCGTGGAATTGTTTTCTCTTTGTTTGCTTCAGCTCTATTTCTTTCAGAAGAGTTTTGTAGTTCTCCTTGTTTTTGTTTGTTTGTTTGTTTGTTTGTTTGTTGTTGCTATTGTAAATGGAATTGTGTTTTTCATTTGGCTCTCAGCTTGAGAATCATTGGTGTATAGAAATGCTGCTGATATTTCTACATTGATTTTTGTATGCTGAAACTTTCCTAAACCAATTTATCAGTTAAAGGAGCCTTCTGGTTACCTTCAGGGTTTTCTAAGTGTAGAATCATATTCAGCAAAGGGAAGTAGTTTCTTATTTTCTTGTTTGTTTTTCTGTTTGGATGCCTTTTCTTTCTTGCTCTTGCCTGATTGCTCTAAGATTTCTAGTACTATACTCTGTAGGAGCAGTGATGGTATTTTTGTTTTGTTCCAGTTCTCAAGAGGAATACTTTCAGCTTTTACTCATTCAGTATAGTTTTGGTTGTGGATTTGTCATAGATGACTCATTATTTTGAAGCATATTCCTTTATTGCCCAGTTTGTTGAGGGCTTTTATTGTGAAGGATGTTGGATTTTATTGTAAGCTTTTTCTGTATCTGTTGAGATGATCATATGGTTTTTCTCTTTAATTCTACTTATGTAGTGAATTATATAAATTACTGATTCGTATATGTTGAACCTACCTTGGATCCTAGAAATAATGCCTACTTGATTGCGGTGAATTAACTTTTCGATATGTTCCTGGATTTGAATGGCTAGTGTTGTGTTGAGGATTGTCAAAAATCCATACAAAAGATCAATGAAAGGTAATTGGTTCTTTGTAAGGATAAACAAAATTGATAGACTCCTAGCAAGATTAACAAAGAAAAGATCCTAATAAGCCCAATAAAAATGACAAAGATGACATTACGACCAATCTCAAAGAAGTACAAATGATCCTCAGAGATGACTATAAACATCTCTCTGCCCACAAAATGACAATCTAGGGAAAATGAATAAATCCTGGAAATATAAAACATCCCAAAATTGAACCAGTAAGATACTAAAATCCTGAACAGATTAATAATGAATTCTGAAATTGCATCAGAAATAAAATTCTACCAAGCAAAAAAAATCTCTAAAACAGGTGGATCCATAGCCTAGTTCTAACAGATGTAGAAAGTAGAGCTAGAATCAATCCTACTGAAACTATTCTCAATATTGAGGAGGAGGGACACCTCCCTAACTCATTCTATGAAGCTAACATCCTGATACCAAAACCTGACAGAGACAGAACAAAAATGTATCTCTGATTAATGTATATGCAAAAGTCCTATATTTTAATTTGTAATTAATATAAATACATATATACAAATATTTTTTGTTAATTGCTTATTTATGGATGCTCATTTTTCTTATACATTTTATTAGATATTTATATATCATAAAGTCAATGCTGTCTGGTACATATGTTACATTATAAAAAATTAGAGGTTGTTTAGAACTGTAGACATTTGTATTATTAAAGAAGATCATTGAAACATTTTTCTTCATGGTTTAGCACGTTTTATGATACACACATATCTTTTAAAATTGTGTCTCTTTAAATTTTTTCAAGATTTTCTTTTTATCTTAAGAAATTATTCCATCTCACACTTTTTTGGCATTTATATTGAAATAAACATATAAGAACTTTTTCAATTAAAGAATAAAAAATTATTTCAAAAGAATTTTGGAAATACTTCGTAATTTTCCCACTAATTAAAAAGTATAAATGTATAGTTTATTACATTTTTACCTACACTCAGAACTGTTTCTCTCCTTTCACTGTGTTCTAAAATTTTTATATTTTTAAAATAAATGATAGCATATTATCCCCTTGTTATAATATCTTCAAATTTATCTTGGTTGTTCTATACATTTTCTCCCTTTCAAAAGAACAACAAAATTGTTTTAATTTCTAAAATCTATTGCTTTGAATTTCTAATGAAAAAGCATCCATTGAGGTAATCACATCATTTTTATCCTTCATTCAGTTAATGTGGTATAGCACATTTCTAGGTTTACATATGTTAAGCCATCCACACATCCCAGGGATAAATACCACCTGATCATGGTGTATCATCTTTTTAATGTCTGTGGAGTTGGGTTTTCAAGGATTTTGTTGAAGATTTTTGCATCTATATTCAGCAGCAATACTGGCCTGTATTTCTCTAGTGGCCTTGTCTGGCTTTTCATAATGCTGGCTTCATGAAATACATTTGGAAGTGTTCCGTGTTCCTTCCTCCTCAATTATTTGGAAGATGATAAGAAGGATTACCATTAATTCTTCCTTAAATGTTAGGCAGAATTCATCAGTGAAGACATTAGGTCCAGGGTTTTGGGGGGCTTTATCCTCCATCCTTCTTTCCCTCCCTCTTTTTTTTTTTTTTTTTTTTTTTTTTTTTTTTTTTTGATGGCTGACTGACTCAATCTCCTTAATTGTTAGACTACTCAGATTTTCTATTCATGATTCAATATTGGTAGGTTGTAAGTTTCCAAAAATTTATCCATTTCTTCTAAGTTACCTGATTTCTTGGCCTATCAATTTTTATTATAGTCACTTATGATCCTTTGTATTTCTATGGTATCAGTTTAATGTCTCCTCTTTCATTTAGAATTTTCTGAGTCTTCTTTTTCTTGTCTAGTTAAAAAATTGACAGTATTATATTTCCAAAAACAATTCTTAGTTTCATTGTTTCATTTATCTTTTACATTGTTTTTGTAGTCTCTATTTCATTTACCTGTGATCTGATCTTTATTTTTTCTTCTGCTGACTTTGTGCTTAGTTTATTTTTCTTTTTCTAGTTTCTTGAATTGTAAGGTTTAGTTAGTTAGTTGAGTTGTTTTTTTTTTTGTTTTTTTTTTCATAATGTGGGCATTGGTTTTCACTATACACTTTCTTCTTAGTCCTGATTTTTCTTTTTTATGTATCACATAAGTTTTAGCATGTTGTATTTTCATTTTTGTTTGCCTCAAGATATTTTTTTGAGTTTCATCTTGATTTATTTGTTGTTGTTCAGGAGTATACTCTTTAATTTACACAAATTTGTGGATTCTTCAGTTTTCTTCCTGTTACTGATTTCTAGTTAATTCATGTTGTGGTTAAAAAAAAATTGATACTTCAGTCTTACATTATTAAGACTTGTTTTGTCATCTAATATATAGTCTATCCTGGAGAACATCCTGTGTACCCTTGAAAGAACATGTATTGGGCTGCTGATGGATGGAATGTTTTATATGTGTCTGTTCGGTTCTTGTGGTGTATAGTGTCATTCAAGTTAACTGTTTCTTTACTGATTTTTTTTTTGTTTTGTTTTTTGGATCAGATGAAATCTTTCTTATTGAAAATGGTTTATTGCAGACCCCTACTATTATTATAGTGCTGTCTATTTCTTCCTTCAGTTCTGTTAGTATTTGCTTCACATATTCAGGTGCCTGCCCAGAGATTCTGGACAGACTATCTGGAAACATCTGTAAGCAGACTTGCTGCTGAAGTTTTTGAGCAGTCTGGACTGGTGCCTGAGTACACAATGATAGATGTGTACCCTGGATCTGCTGAAGCCTGGGAACATGGGAACCAGCCTGCAGCCCGAACTGTCTGGCAATGGGATGGGCTTGGAACCTAGGTCTATGAGAACTAAAAGAAAGCCAGAGTCACTGGTACTGGTCTAGTGCAAGTGTCAGCCTAGTCAGTGCTAGTACAGAGCTGGAAGTTGTGTCTGAATGTTCTAGCCTGGAGTCTGGGGCTGTACACATCAGCATGGTGGAGAAGTAGGCTAAAAGTATTTGTTGACTGGAGCCTGTCTCTAACCTGAGGCCTCAGGACAGCTTGGCAGTTACGTAAACCTGGAATCTGGGGCATCAGGGCTAAGCCTTGTCACTATTTATTCTTACCATTTGAAATAAATATTTTAAACTATACATGATTATTTATAGGCAAGTATTTTAATAATTCTCATTTTCCTAATACAAATCAAATATTAAATGGTTTTTTATTCATTATACGGGTAACAAAGAAAACAGGAATTTATCAATCCCCAAATAAATTGACATCTACCATAATGGATTCGATATTTTGGCCATAAATTTGCCATTTCATTCAATAGTTAATTCTTAAAAAATTAGAAATGTACACTTTTCCCTGGTGATACACTTTTATCACTTACATTTCTATAGGTTTGTCAGTAAAACTTTACAGTTTTTGCCACTATTGAAAGAACCTCTCAATTTGTTTAGTAATCATACATGTTGACTGTGGTCTTACTGATCTTTGCATAATAGATCACTGCATTAAATCACACATCTCTACTTGATCATTACTATCACATAGATTAATTTTAAACTCTGCATTTATACCTTATAATTTCTTTAGAAAACAATGAGCAAAATAGATTGCTATTTCATATTTGTCTATTTTGTATAATTATTCCTTCATCAATGAGCCAGAGGTTTACAAATAAGCAGAAAATAAACATATTTCGTACATATTCTATTATCATGTAGACTCAAAAGATACCTTCTGCCTCATTTTCCTCTAAAAATTCCTCATGGATATGTAGAAGCGTTGTGTAGAGAACTAGCTAGCTTTTCCCTCTGGACATTTAATAGGAGGGTTATATTCTTTGCCAGCATAAGTGTCAGCATCACTCAGCTCCAAGGCTGAAGACTTCCCAGATCACAGGCATCTTGCCAGGTAGTATCATTCATTCCCAAAGGATGTCTGGAAGAAGTTTCAGGTACAGACTGCAAGGAAATACTCCAATTCTCTGACGGCTCAGAGCTCTACATTGGCACTGTTTTCTTTATTCACAGATGGAGCAACTGAGATTTGGCAAAAAGAATCATTGTATTTTTCAAAAGAAAGTTTCTCTAGCTGTTAGACTATGACTGCATACATAAATTAAGCTAATTCTAGTCCCTAAAAAAATTCAACCTACCAAGTTGAAGTAAAATAGCACTTTGCTGGAAGGTTGCTAATTCTTTTTTTTTTTTTTTTTTCTTTTTTTTTTTTTTCTTTTTTTTTTATTGCATTTTAGGTTTTGGGGTACATGTGATGAACATGCAAGATTGTTGCATAGGTACACACATGGCAGTGTGCTTTGCTGCCTTCCGTCCCCTCACCTGTATCTGTCATTTCTCCCCATGCTATCTCTTCCCACCTCCCCACCCCCCCGCCCCTCCCCCATTTCCCCCCAACAGACCCCAGTGTAAAGAATGACTGGCTATATTGTAATCTTGATTTGTCTCTTTACAATTATTTCTCCTTTGAATCTTCATGATCTTTCATGGGTACCAGTATTATTAACTACTGAGCAGCTGCAATCATTAATACATTCAGAAAAAGCAATATTAAAATATTAATGGTAATTGTGGGATTTTTCATCATCTTGTTTTGAAATTTGAATATTAGGGAAGATGATTCTGCAGTCTGATGTTGATATTCTTGGTTTTTATATATGTATTTATTAACATGATAAGGGCATATTCATATAATCCTCTGTAATATGGACTTTTACAATTAAGAATAGATTCTCAAATTTATCAGTTTCTTTTTGACACCAATTGTAATTTTTTTCTGAAGGTGTTTATATAACTCATAATACAATTTATAATTTCAAATCATATTTGAAAATATACCTATCATATAAATATAAATATTCAAATTATATTTATATATATGTTATATATAGGTATATAGATATACATATTTAAATATATACCTATATATAAATATACCTGTATATAGGCATATTTATAAATATAACTATATATTGGTATATATATAAATATACCTATATATAAGTATATAAATATATATATATTTATAATATTTATATATGATAGGTAGTTCTAAGATAGTTTGATATCTTTACATATGTAGCTTCAGAAATGTGCTTTTATAACATTTTAATTTTTGAGCTATTTTTTATAAGTTTTGTTTCAGATCATTTTAATTACATAAAATATGTTCTAAAATATTTATGTTTTCTATGCCCTTAAATGTTATAAATGATACTGTAATTATCTGCTTATGAAGTTTTGAACATATTTGCTTGCAATTCCATCTGCCACTGAATCCTTTTTCATATTACTTGTGTAGATCTTGGAAAACTTTCTTAATTTCTTCCAATGTAATTTTATTTTTGTCCATGATTTTATATCCACCATGTCTTCCAGACAAACTGTTGAAAATTTTTTAGTCTCATTCTAATTTTTCATTATATTAATTTTGCACATTTTCCCCTAAAAGTCTTTTACATTGATCTCTACCTCCAATATTTTTCTCAATTATAATTGAAGCTATGTGTATTTATGATTTATCCTTTATTGTTTTTATGCTTCAATAACAGCTAAGAACTGTTTCATCACTTTTGTTTTCTCTGCCACACCTCTCTCAAAAAATGTTCTAGAATTTATTTAACAATTATCATGTTTGTATTTTAAAATTTTATTTCCTATTTTGGCAACTTTTTTGATTAAGATATTTCCTCTTTCCTGTCTCAAGAGTTTTTGTTTCAGTTGTAGAGAGAATTGTTGTCATTTCTTCCTTAAATATTTGGTAGAATTCACCAGTGAAACAATCTGGGCTTGTTGCTTTCTTTAGATATTTGATAACTACTGATTCAATTCTTAACAGGTACAGGCTTATTCAGATAATTTATCTTTTCTTTTGTAACCTTTGGTAGATTTTTTTTCCAAAGAATTGTCCTATTTTATCTAGAGTATCAAATTTGTGAACAAAGATTTCTTCATAATATTTACTGCCTTTCTAATGTCCATGGGATCAGTAGAAATAAAATCTTTTTGTGTGTCTGTCTGGTGTGAATAATTTTTGTCTTCACTATTCTTTTCTACATTAGCATGGCTAGAGCTTTATCACTTTTGCTGATTTTTTTTTAAATGGATCACTTTTGATTTTATCAACTTTATTGATTCCTGATTTAATTTTATTGATTTCTGCTCTAATTTTTTATTGCTTACTTTACTCTGCTGTTTTTAGGTTTAAGTTTAGGTGCTTTTCTTCTGCTAGTTTCTTATTGTAGAAGCATAGATTAATGATTTTTAGATCCTTCCACTTTTCTAATATATATATCTGATGCTATAAATTTCCTTCTAAGCACTACTTTTGCTGCATCCTACAAATTTTGATGGTATATTTTCATTTTCATTAGTTCAGAATATTTAATTTTCCTTTATATGTATTCTTTGACCCATATGTTTTCTAGTATTGCACTGTTTAATCTATAAATTCTTTGAGATTTCTCAGCTATTTTTCTGTTATTCATTTCTATTTTAATTCCATTGTGGCCGAAGAGCATACTTTATAAAATTATTTTTTTTTAATTTTGTTAAGTTGTATTTTATGATACAGTATACGATCTGTTTTTTCTGAATGTCCCATGTAAGCTTGAAAATAATGTGCATTTTGGTGATGGATTAATTTTCTTCAAACGTTCAGGAGAACCAATGGTTTGACGATGTTATTCAATTCAGTTATATGCAAACTGACTTATTCCGTGCCAGATCTGTGAATCATGGATAGTAGGTATTAAAGTCTTCAGCTATTGTTATGGGCTTTTCTTTTCCCCCCAGTTCTATCAGTTTATGTATCATGTACTTTAACCTTCTAATTTTTAGGTAGATAACATTAAGAATTTTTATATCCTATTGGTAACTTGACATCTTTATTATCATGTAATGTATGTCTTTATCCCTGATAATTTCCCATGTTCTCAAGTCTGTTTTGTATGAAGTTAATATAGCTACTTCAGCTTTCTTTTGATTAGTGTTAATATATGTTTCCCAACCATTCTCCTTAATCTATGTCTTTATATTAAAGCTGTATTTCTTGGCCAGGTGCCGTGGCTTTTGCGTGTACTCGCAGCACTTTGGGAGGCTGAGGCTGACAGATCACTTGAGGTCAGGAGTTTGAGACTAGCCTGGCCAACATGGTGAAACCCTCTCTCTACTAAAAATACAATAATTAGCTGGGCATGTTGGTGCACACCTGTAATTACAGCTACATGGGAGGCTGAGGTAGTAGAATCACTTGAACCCAGGAGGTGGAGGTTGAAGTGAGCAGAGATAGTGCCACTGTATTCCAGCCTGAGCCACAGAGTAAGACTCCATCTTAAAAAAGAAAAAAGAAAAGAAAGTAAACAATTATATTTCTTGTAGACTCTGACAAACTCTGTTTTTAGACACCAATTGAAGTACTCATTGAAACATTTACTTATTGATATAACTAATATCTCTCATGTTTTTTAACTGCTTTCTGTTCATTGCACTTTGTTGTGTGTCTTTTTCATCTTTGCCATTTTGTCTGCCTTCTCTTGTTTTAATTGTGTGTTTTAGCTATAACGTCTGCTATTAGACTGGTTTTCTCAATGTGATGGTATGTGTCAGAGAAGGAGAAGCATTATATACTCCTTTGAAATTAAGTATTAGCTTTGGGCCTCTAATTCGAGTTTTGATTTTGACTGACTGATGAAGTTGAATCCATCTTTGTAGCTAATTTTGTCTGTATTAATTTTATCATCTTATTTCCTAAATCATTCAAAAATCTGATAGTTTTAATCAAATGATATAATATAGATCTGCCCTACTCAAGGAGGAGAAGGAAAAAGACAAGGAAGAGATAAATTTCCCTGCCTTCAAATATGAAATATTAGAAATAGGCAACCATAATTTTTGAAAATATTTTCTTCTTCCTTGACCTAAATTAGGAAAAGACAAAATCAGTTAAAAAATTTAATAATCTTTTCTATTAGCTTCATTTAGATTCTTTGATGGTTAATATTGTCACCTTGATTGGATTGTAGGATGCAAAGTATTGTTTCTGTGTGTACCTGGGTGTTTCTTGGTATTGCTGGAAGAGTTTAAGATTTGAATAGGTGGACTGGGAGAGAAAGACCCACCCTCAGAAATGTTCACCCACATTCCTTAGGAAGACCCACCTACAATGTGGATGGGCACCATACAATCTACTGCTAGTGTGGCTAGAAAAAGCAAGCAGAAGAAGGTGAAAAAAGCTAACTTGTTGAGTCTTTCAGCCTTCATCTTTCTCCTGTGCCGGATACTTCTTGCCCTTGAACATGAGACTACAAGGTCTTTAGCCTTTGGACTCTTGGACTTATACCAGTAGTTTGCCAGGGGCTCTCAGGCCATTGGTCACAGACTGAAGGCTGCACTGTTGGCTTCCTTACTTTGGAGGTTTGAGGACTTGCACTGAGCCACTACTGGCTTCCTTGCTCCTCAGCTAGCAGATGGCCTATGGTGGGACTTCACCTTGTGATCCTGTGAGTCAGTTGTCCTTATTAATTCCCTTTCATACATACATATATACTCTTAGTTCTGTTCCTGTAGAGAACCATGACTACTACAGATTTCATTTGATTTACAGCTTGTTCATGATTATTTTCTCTTGACTCTATAAATAACCCAGAATAATGAATTATTATCTTGACAGAAGAGTTACTGTTTATAAAGTAATGCTTCATGGTCATTCAAAAATATGTTTGAAATTTATTTATCAAGTTTTAATTTTCTTTTATCATGTAAGGTCTTTGTCTTATGTCTACATTACTTCTTCTTAAAGAAGAAATAGGATCTACTATTTGGCAAATTTTAAAGAGTTGTATGGGTGTAGACTCAGTATATTTGAAATACATGGAAAGTTAGAAACAATTACCTTTACTCAGACTAAAAAGCATTCCTTTACCACACTAGTATGAAACTCTCTCTTAGGCATTAAATAAGCATCTCATCTACTTCCAAGATGAGATCAGTTGTTGACAAGAACAAAAAATGAAAAGTGTTAAAAAGTCATGAGAAAAATCTACAGTACTACTAACAGTGTAGAAAGACAGGTTTAACTGTTACTACAGAGCAATATTTCTCTCTCTTCAGGCACAAGAATGGACCAAAGAATGCCTGCTTTGATGAAAAGAAAGAAAGCATTTTAAACATGATAAATGAAATTGACAGGGACTCTCTCTTTTATCCATCAGAATATAGGGCTTTGGTGACTTAGCAGCCTTTGGACATGCGTTCAAAGTGTTGCTGATCCTTGCCTATCAAGGCAGACTGGAGAGGATATAGTATTTCAAGGCAGAAGCAGGTTCAAAAATAGAGTGTACTCCTGATGCTGCATCTCTTGAGTATGTGTAGATGATAGCTAACTAGAACCTCTGGAAAGTGGGGGCATGGAAACAATTTTATTTCAATGACTAACTTGATTTTTCTGGATTGTCATTCATAAAAATTACCAATTAGTCTATTTTTAAATGTGTTGTTATTATTGTTTTGGAGATGGAGTCTTTCTCTGTCACTTAGGCTGGAGTGCAACAGCATGAACTAAGCTTAGCGCAACCTCTATCTCCCGGGTTCAAGCAATTCTCCTGCCTCAGCCTCCCAAGTAGCTGGGACTACAGGCGCACGTCATCACATCCAGCTAATTTTTGTATTTGATCTCAAACTCCTGACCTCAAGTGATCAGCCCGCCACAGCCTCTCAAAGTACTGGGATTATAGGCATGAGCCACCACACCTGGTCTATTTTTAAATGTGATATTTTCTTATAAGAAACATTTAAAGTGAAAACTTAAGTACAATCCATAGAATAAAACATTAACCATAATGCACAGAACTTATTCTTAGTAATTTTTTTTAAATGTTCTAGGAGCCCATATGCTGTAATCTCATGTTTTTACAGAAAGTGTCGTCTTCAGGAATGCTGCCCAGTTGACAGCTTGGTTATATTTGAAAATCACATTAATTTTTTCTATAATTCTAAACTCAAGAGAATTAAAATCTTATGAAAGTAAATTTTCTAGATGCTTTAAGAAAACAAAACTAGACATATATACTTCAGAAATACAATCATTAAAAATGGAAGAAATATTTAGTTTAAAAAAATAAACATTCATGTTATATATAAAATTTATCATCAATCACCAATACTAATCTTTGCATACAATTATACACTAAAAATATTTGAAAATATATAAAGAATTCCAGATCTCTATGAAAATCTCTCAGTTAAAAAAATCATGTCCTTCTTTTTATATGGCTCTTATTTCCATTTTGTTTTGAATATATATGCAATCACATTTTTCTAATACGTTCACATGTATTATTTAGGATGCTCAGAGATCCAGAGACATAATCAAAAACAATTTCAGGAGGGTTTGATAAAGTCTGTCCACAAAGATGTAATCAACCAAAAACCATATTGTATCGTATTGTACCCAAAAGGTAGTGATGACAGGATTTCATTGAGACTAAGGATATTATTGATTTTGCAAGTCAAGACACATTATTATATTGTAAATAACAAAAATGGCTGTAAGGAGAGGGTCATCAAACAGCTGAAATCTGTCTCTGAGGGGATGCTGCCAGACTGAAGCAGACCTATACGGAGGGGCGGAGTGGAGACTAAGATAATCAGTGACTTGAATTAGCTCTTCTTCCTCCCTCCTATCTTATGCCAAGACTTCTTTTGTCCCAAAGCATCATGAAACCAATGGACAAGTAAACCCCGATGCAGTACACAAATTTCAGCCACTCAGGGCACAGAGCAGGGAGTAGTAACAATGAAAAGTGGGTCTATAGAGGCAAACAGGAGACAGTCAGAATATATAGATATCTTTGTGTCATTTTATGTATTTCTATCTGGAATCTTCCAACTTTTTAACCAAAAAGACCAAATATTCTATACTTATGAAAAAGGAGAAGAAGAAAGTGTTATGGCTTTTACTTATGAATTATAAGTAATTCTTTACAAATACTTTACAAATAAAATCAGTAACATTATTTACACTTCACATATGGAAATAAGGCAGAGAAAATACCTATCTTGCTTGGGGCCATAAAGCTAGTTAGGGTATAAACTCAATTCCAATCTTTACTTAATTCTGAAGGACCCGCGTTTAAAACCTGCGAGATAAACCTCTAGTCCCTGCAGCCTCCCTGCTCCTTCCTTTTGTTTCAGCCAAATTTGATCACTGTCTTCTAGACCACTCCTGACAGTTCCAATCTGTGTGTGTGTGTACATTTTTCATAATAGTATATATTGTACATATACGTATTCTTTTCATGGAATGCTGTTCTTCTTTATATCCAAATATTTTTAAATTCTACCATTGATTTTCAATTTATCAACCACAATTTCCCAAGACAAAGACAATCTCTCTCTTCCTGGCCCAGCAATATCTTTATTTTATATATATTTCATGGCACAAATTTTGTTCACATTGCAAGAGTAAATATTTATAGCTTCTTCTTATTCCCAGTGCAAAGTGTAAGCCCCAGACATGACCTTATGAGCAGGAATGATTCTGATGTGCTGGGCATCTGCTTTTGTAGGATTGCAAGGGGTAGGCAAAAATAGCTTGCTCTTCATGATAAATCACTGTATTTCAGGCAGTAGTAAAGAATGAATGCTGTTATTGTCCCAAATTTATAAATGAATAAATTGAGACTCATAGTGTTTAACCTTCCCAAGTTCATGTTGTTGGCACGTGTCGGGGCAGCATTACAACTTTGCTAACTGATTCAGATATCATGCTTAACCACCATGCTATACCACATCTTAGAACAGAATACAAAGTGAAAAAGCAGAGAGTAACAGTGTTGGAGAAAAGCCAAGCTACCTAATATCTATAGGAAGTTGTGTTGTCTGATGTGGCGGATTCAGAAACACTTCCCTATCATAAAAATTCGAGGGTCCATTCATGAGTGTGTGCTATGAAAGGTCTTTCAATGTCAAGGATATGCTTGATCCACTGCAACCAACTTTTTCTGTGATCACTGGCAACAAAAGGCAACAAGCGAGTAAGCCCTAAAGTAACCTAATTTGCATAGATGGTATTTCAACTTGGACAGAAGTAACTGATGGTAAGGAAAAATTATGTTCTGCCTTAAAAAATAAATATTTGCTCTTTCTAGCAGTTTGTTTCAGGGCATAGTGTTCATTGAAACGTCCCTCAGTAAACAGTAACACTGTGATTCTCTGTTTCTTGGTTTGTATTCCGTTCTAAGATGTGGTATAGTGTGGTGGTTAAGTATGGAATCTAAACCAGGTAGCTGGGTTGTAAGCTGCCCTGTCATGTGCCATAGTATTTATTAAAATGTTCCATAGAGGAGGCAAAGTTCTTTGATGATTATGAAATTAATTAATTATGATGCATCACAGGGGCTCACTCCTTCTATCTATACCCTTGGTCAACAATATTTATCACTAGCTGTTTGCCCTGCACTGGCCTGGATGATTACAAGTCAAACATTTTAGGAACTGAATTTGCTATACGTGGAGTATAAGGTGTATGTGTGTCATAAAAGGAGATGAATTTGAACAGATGGGAAAGGTGATTATGAATTTCAAAAGTCCCACCAGAGTGATGAGACCTATTCTGTAGACAAGGGTCGGGGGATCTTTTCATTATATTTTAAGTTATAAGCTAATGTGAACAGATTTACATTTTAGAAATGTCACTCTGGCTCGGCTGAATCAAAGGGGTCAATAGTTGCAAATAGGATAATTTGAAAATTTATGAAATAATAGAAATAGGAGATAATAATGTGTGAGTGGTGCTGGCCAAAAGAGATGTGTGTGTGATTGAAATGTTGGAGTGAGCTGGGTGAAATAACATAAAATGAAACTGTACTGCTTAGAAAAATGACTATTCAGGTAGTATTTATTCAGTTACTCTGCTAATTAGAATATTGCATTTTGCTACTTGTGTTATCAAAAATATCATCTCTGACTGCTTAATGACATAAAGATGCTGGGTTATTATTTCATCTATAGGCTGAAAAAATAGGAAGTCTAATATTTTATTTGACATAATTTTGTGTATTCTTTTGTTATATAATCTCTGAACCTAAGGGTCATCCAAGCCCCAGTGAAAAAGAGTTTAATCCCTCTGTGTTCTCCCAAAACACCTTGTGAATATACTCATAGTATAGTTATCTTACTGTACGATTATTTACTTTTCTATTTTACCCTGCAGAAGACTGAATCTTCTAGGATTTTTTTTTCTAACCTTTGAACTTAAGATTCAGTGGGGGCATATCCTCATCTTAATCTGGATTTAAAAATCACAAAACTCTGGTTGGAATATTTGCTCGATGATTAACTTTCCCTTGTCTCAGTTCACTTCTTAATGAAGATAACATCACCTCCCACTCTATTATGGATGAAGTAAACTAATGTATGTAAAGAACTAAGCAAACTGTCTAATTAGCTAATTAAGCCATGTAATTAATTAATAGGATAGGATAATTACTATTGGCCTTTTTACATAGAATATGAACATATAGCAAATCTATTAAGAAGATGTTAATAGGTGAATAATATTAGCTAAAATATTAGTACTTACTATATACCAGATACAAATCTAGGCACTTTACATGCACTGACTTATTCAATCCTTATAGAGAAGCCTGTGTCACTATTTTTTTTCCATGTCTGTATGTGTGTGTGTGTGTCACTACAATTCAAGGGGGCTGACGTTACGTCTAATTTTATACCAGTTTTACAATGAGAAAAGTGAGACCAAGAGAGTTTGTAATTTGCCAAAGGTTTATATTACCTGTTAATTGGCAGAACAAGATTTAAAATAATGCTATTTATTGCTTCTGCAGATGGATGCATGGAATGAACGAATCTCTTTCCTTTTTTCCATAGCTCTTAAAAATCTTTCAAAAAATGAAACAAACACATTATTGATATAATTCATGAACAAATGCAGTCAAGAAAGGGTCTATTTTCCTCAATAAAGTGTTCGTTTACGAAGCACTCTGCCTGATACATGGTAAGGATAAGGCTAATGAACTATTGAATCAATGAGTGCCTGTTTATTACTGACACATACAATGAATTCCCTTTTAATAGTTTTGAATGATTATTATAAATAAAAGTAACAATAAAAGCAAACCATCTATCAAAAGGATGGGATTAAGTGACATGAATTGAAACTAGCATGGAAGATAGGAAGGTGGTGAAAATGCAGTTAACAGCAAGGTGGAAATAAAAACATCTCCCCTGCCCCTTTGATTATTTACCTTATTTCCAGATCCAAGTGCAGTAAAATATTCATGTTCTTGAATTTTCAGGGCAAGCACTCAGCATCACTAGCTTCCTTTGGAGGAAAAAAATAGTGAAAATGTTAAGATTTTACACAGCTGTGACTTTTTAGCAATAGTAAGCAGACAAATTACTGCTTAACACAAAAATCTCAATTTTTTCTTACACATACTTGTATTTTCCAATAGTGGGATCAATTTGAGAAATTTTAAATTATTTTTGAGCCAGGAAAATAAGAGTGTTGAATTTTACCTATTCTTCTTTCCTTTGTATGAATTTAATTAAGTTTATTAACAGAATAGATGCCTGAGCACACATTCAGACTGTGAGCATTCAGTGGCATTGTCAGGTCTACATTTCTAACTTGTTAGAAATCAGTATTCCAGACAGCAACATTCTAAACTTCTGTAAGAGACATAAATGGAAAATGTTTAGTTTACGCCATTTAGACATAAAGGAGATCACATCAAGCACTGATTATCCTGCTGTTTCCAGAATCCAGACAGCTTTTTTTTTTTTCTGATGTTTCATTCAGAAAGGTTAAAACAGTATTAATACTTTTTACTTCAGAGTGAAGGACCAATATTAATCTTGGATCTGGGCAAACAGCTCAGTTTTTATTGTCAATAAATATTCATTGTCCAATTTCCTCCAAGCAAAATTGGAAGAAGTATTTGTTTCCATTTATTTTTGACAGTTTTCCTACTTTAGAACACAGTGGAAAAAGACGTGTTTCCTTTATCCTTTGCTCCTATCATTGACTACAGCAGACATACAAATACTAGGGTTCTAATTCATAATCAATCTCACCTGAATAGTTATTTAGTCTGAAAGATGCTCTGTGGTCAGAATTGAAAACACGACTGATTTCTGACTTGAAATAAAACTGACTAAACAACTCCAAGTGGTCAAGCATGTTCAGATTCGTAAATAGGAGAACTTGGCCTAATTTCAAAGCTGCTTTTATCTTGGCTTATTATCAAAAAGATAAATAAGTTAGTATCAGATATATAAAAGACATAGGAGAGTGGACATAGCTACTGACTCTTTTTTCTTGTGGAGGTAGGCCACAAATCTGATGATTGTTTTAGCCCTTGCAATGTTAGCATCTATACATATTAAAAGAGACTTACAAACGTAGGCTTGCTGCCTTTTACAACCTTAGGCTATGAGAGATCCTGTATCAGTCGTCAAGTCTAATCAATGCTCTAAAGTCTGTATCTTGTAGCAGCAAAGGAATATGTATGTATTCTATTTCTTTCTGAACCATTACACCTAAAGCAAACTTTTACCAGTGTTCTACAACTTACCCGTTTAATATACTGTCTACTATATTCACCAAATATAGGTAAGACATTGTGCAATCAGGACACTCAGTGAATTTTTCTTTGTTTTTTTTGTTTGTTTGTTTTTGTTTTGAGACGGAGTTTCGCTCTTGTTACCCAGGCTGGAGTGCAACGGCACGATCTCGGCTCACCGCAGCCTCCGCCTCCTGGGTTCAGGCAATTCTCCTGCCTCAGCCTCCTGAGTAGCTGGGATTACAGGTACGCACCACCATGCCCAGCTAATTTTTTGTATTTTTAGTAGAGACGGGGTTTCACCATGTTGACCAGGATGGTCTCGATCTCTTGACCTCGTGATCCACCCGCCTCGGCCTCCCAAAGTGCTGGGATTACAGGCTTGAGCCACCGTGCCCGGCCTAATTTTTCTTAAAAAAATTTTAAAAGGAAGCTGTGATTTCCAATGAGATGTGTAGGAAAGTACAAGGGATGTGAATCAGAAGGCAGCTCGGTCACTTGCTTATTGTGTATTTTGGGCAAGCTGATGAGCATTGGTTTTTTTTGTTTTTTTTTTTTACAACAGGAATAACTATAAAGCCCACTTCCATATTCTTCAGCACAGTGTTTTCAAGGTTTATCTGCATAATAGCATGTACCTATACTACATTTCATTTTATGAGTGACTAAGGTCCCATTGTATATAACACATTTTATTTACCCACTGCGTCAGTTTGGAGACTGAATATGGTTTTAATGCTTTCTCCCTCCAAATCTCATGTTGAAATGTAATTCCCTGCTGGGCACAGTGGCTCATGCCTGATGCCTCAATCCTCTAATCCAAGCACTTTGGGAGGCCGAGGTGGGGGGATCACTTGAGGTACGGAGTTCGAGACCAGCCTGGCCAACGTGGTAAGACACTGTCTCTACAGAAAATAAAAAAAAATTAGCCAGGCGTGGTAGCAGGCACCTATAATCCCAGCTACTTGGGAGGCTCAGGCAGGAGAACTGTTGAACCCAGGAGGTGTAGGCTGCAGTGAGCTGAGATCATGCCACTGTACGCCAGCCCAGGCAACAGAGTGAGACTGTCTCAAAAAAAGAAAAAAATGTAATTGTTAATGTTGGGGGTGAGGTCTGGTGGGAAATGTTTGAGTCATGGAGGTGGTGCCCTCCTCATACTAGTGAGTGAGTTATTGCTCTGAGTTCACCAGAGAGCTGATTGTTTAAAGGAGCCTGGTTACTCTGCATATCTCTCTTGCTCCTTCTCTATATAATGTTTTTATTCACTTGGGGTGGTTGGCAAAATATTACAAAAAATATTTAGGGACAGTTTTAGATTATAGTCTAAAACCTTTTGGAAGGCCCAAAGGTTTTACTGAGGCAGGTTGAAGGCAGCCACCTCATTAACATTAGCATAGGAAAAAGAGAGAGACTGATCAAAGGCCTTACTCCACACCCATTTGTCTTCACTTTGTTTACTCATGTTAATTTTGTGCTGACTGACCCTCTCCCTGAAAGATCAAAGGGGAATTACCTGTTAATAGCATTTACTCTGGGCCCCTAACCTAAAGCTTTTACCAGTTGTAAAACCATTCTCTTAACTATGTTAATTATCCAGAAGTATGTTAACTTAAAACCTAACTTGTAAAATCTTAAGGAAATAAATGTGTAATGGACAAAGGGTCTTGGTCAATTGGTTGCATTTCACTCACTCTCTAAAAGCAGCCAAGGCCATCCCCCAATCCGTAGCCCACTTAAAACACTGCAGTGGTGTAATAGTGCATTCATTCATCCATCCTTAAGTCAGGGTCTACAGGTCAGATTTCCACAGGTGGTAACCAACTTCTCAAGGTAATATGCCTAGTCCCACTTCGCCTTCTGCCATGAGTCAAAGCTCCCTGAGGCCTCACTAGAAGCCTAGCAGATAACAGTGTTATGTTTGTACTGCTTGCAGAACCATGAGCCAGTCAAAAGCCTTTTATTTATAAATTACCCAGCCTCAAGTGTTTTCTTATAAAGGACTAATATAGTGACAATTGGTTATTTTTACTATAAACTATTATGAATAATTCTAATATGAACATTGATATACAAGTTTTTGTGTGAATATGTGGTTTTTTGTCATTGATAATCTCCTTGGGGTTGGGGAGTTAAATTTTATTCCTTTTGTTATTAATATTATTTTAAATTGATAATTTATAGCTATATACATTTATGGGGAACAATGTGATGTTCTGATATTCACATATACAATGTGGATATAGGTTTTTATTTATTTCTCTTGGGTATTCATCTAGAATTTGAATTGCTCCAGGTTTAGGTTTTTGAGGAAGTCCAGACTATTTTTCAAAATATCTTCACTATTTCACACCCATGCCAGCAGTGTATGTAGGAATTGTTCAGTTTCTCCACGTCTTTACAAACTCTTGAAATGATCTTTCTCTTTTATTTTAATTATCATAGTGGGTATACAGTGATGTCTCATTCTTAATTTTATTTGCTTTTTACCACTAGATAATGTTGAGCCTATTTTGATGTTCGTATTGATCACTTGTAATTCTTCCTAGGAAAAGGATCTATAAAGATCCTTTGCCCATGCTTTAGTTGTAGAATTTGTCTTTTTATTATTGAGTTGTAAAAGTTCATATATTCTAGATACGAGTTCTTATCAGGCAAATAATTTATAAATATTTTATTTCAAGCTGTGAAATTGTTTTATATATCTTGATGGCATCTTTTAAAACACAAAGGTGTTTTACTTTTTATTACTTTCAATCTACCTCTTTTTCTTTTGTCATTTCAACATTTGTCGTAGTTGAGAAAGCTTTGCTTAACTGAGAATCACAAAGATTTACTCCTTTATTTTCTTCTGAGAGCATTAAATTTTTATCTCTTTTGTTATGTTAAATTGAAGATAAAATTGTATTGCTTTACTAGATTGTATACTTCATATTGTATACTACATATTTTATACTACAATTATATACTGCATATTGTATACAATTATATACTACATATTGTTTTGAGGTACATATACATTGTGGAGTGACTAAATCTTGCTAATTCATACATGCATTATCTCACACATCTCTATTTCTTTGTGGTGAGAACACTTTACATACACCCTCCTAGCATTTCTTTCCTTTTCTTTTACTGGATTTGCAGACTGTGAAGGCCATTATTTATTTTTTTCTATGTATTTTATTGCATTTTAGGTTTTGGGGTACATGTGAAGAACATGCAAGATTGTTGCACAGGTATGTACATGGCAATGTGGTTTGCTGCCTCCAACCCCATCACCTATATCTGGCATTTCCCCCCATGTTATCCCTCCTCAACTCCCCCCACCAACTGTCCCTCCACTAGATCCCCCCCACAGACCCCAGTGTGTGATGCTTCCCTCCCTGTGTCCATGTGTTCAGTGTTCAACACCCGCCTATGAGTGAGAACATGTGGTGGTTGATTTTATGTTCTTGTGTTAGTTTGCTGAGAATAATGGTTTCCAGGTTCATCCATGTCCCTACAAAGGACATGAACTCATCGTTTTTTATGGCTGCATAGTATTCCATGGTATATATGTGCCACATTTTCCCTGTCCAGTCTACCATCAATGTGCATTTGGGTTGATTTCAAGTCTTTGCTATTGTAAACAGTGCTGCAATGAACATTTGTGTGCATATGTCCTTATAATATAATGATTTATAATCCTTTGGGTATATACTCACTAATGGGATTGCTCTGTCAAATGGAATTTCTACTTCTAGATCCTTGAGGAATCACCACACTGTCTTCCACAATGGTTGAACTAATTTACACTCCCACCGACAGTGTAAAAGTGTTCCTATTTCTCCACATTCTCTCCAGTATCTGTCTCCAGATGTTTTAATTATTGCCATTCTAACTGGCATGACCTGGTATCTCAGTGCAGTTTTGATTTGTGTTTCTCTAATGACCAATGATGATGAGCACTTTTTCATATGTTTGTTGGCTTCATATATGGCGTCTTTTGTAAAGTGTCTATCTGTCCATATCCTTTACCCACTTTTGAATGGGCTTGTTTTTTTCTTGTAAATCTGTTTTAGTTCTTCAAAGATTCTGGATATTAGCCCTTTATCAGATAGGTAGATTGCAAAAATTTTTTCCCATTCTCTTGGTTGCCAATTCACTCTAATGATTGTTTCTTTTGCTGTGCAGAAGCTCCGGAGTTTGATTAGGTCCCATTTGTCTATTTTGGCTTTTGTTGTCAATGCTTTTTGTGTTTCAGTCATGAAGTCCTTGCCTATACCTATGTCCTGAATGGTTTTGCCTAGGTTTTCTTCTAGGGTTTTTATGGTGTTAGGTCTTATGTTTAAGTCTTTAATCCATCTGGAGTTAATTTTAGTGTAAGGTGTCAGGAATGGGTCCAGTTTCTGCTTTCTGCACATGATTAGACAGTTTTCCCAACATCATTTATTAAACAGGGACTCATTTCCCCATTGCTTGTTTTTGTCAGGTTTGTCAAAGATCAGATGGTTGTAGATGTGTTGTGTTGCCTCTGAGGCCTCTGTTCTGTTCCTAGAATTTCTTAAGAATACGATATATTGTAACTATAGTTTACATGTGTCATTTTAAGTTCATTTTCGTGTGTAATGCAGGAGTCCAGATTTATTTTGTATATAGATATATAATTCTACCTCTATTTAAAAATTATTTTTTCATTTTAATCAACCAATTTCTTTATTATATTTTAAGTTCTGGAGTACATGTGCAGAATGTGCAGGTTTGTTAAATAGTTATAAATGTGCCATGGTGGTTTTCTGCTTCCATTTCCGCCCCCACCCCCCCCGCCACATCATCTATATTAGGTATTTCTCCTAATGTTATCCATCCCCCATCCTCCTATCCCCTGCTATCCCTCCCCTCCCCTCCAACAGGCCCTGGTGTGAGATGTTCTCACCCTGTGTCCATGTGTTCTCATTATTCAACACCCACTTATTAGTGAGAACATGTCATGTTTGGTTTTCTGTTCTTGTTTTTCAGTTTGAGGAGAATGATGGTTTCCAGCTTCATTCATGTCTTTGCAAAGGACATAAACTCATCATTTCTTATGGCTGCATAGTATTGCATGGTGTATATGTGCTATATTTTCTTTAGTCTATCATTGATGGGCATTTCGGTTGGTTTTAAGTCTTTGCTATTGTGAACTGTGCCTCAATAAACATGTTAAAAAGAAAAAAAAAACAAAAACAAAAAAACAAAACAAACAAAAAAAACACCTTTATCCACTGATGAGCATTTAGGTTGATTCCATGTCTCTGCTATTCTGCATAGTGCTGTAATGAACATACATATGTATGTGTCTTTACAATAGAATAATTGAATAATTTATAATCCTTTGGGTATATACCCAGTAATGGCATTGTTAGGTCAAATGGTATGTCTATTTGTACATCCTTCAGGAATCACCACGCTGTCTTCCACAATGGTTGAATTAATTTACATGCCTACCAACAGTGTAAAAGTGTTCCTATGTCTCCACATCCTTTCCAGCATCTTTTGTGTCCTGATTTTTTAATGATCACCATTCTAACTGGAGTGAGATGATATCTCAATGTGGTTTTGATTTGCATTTCTCTAATGACCAGTGATGATGAGCTTTTTCTCATGTTTGTTGGCCTCATGTACAGACACTTCACAAGAACATGAAACATGTTCTTGTGAAGTGTCTGTTCATATCCTTTGCCCACTTTTGATGGGGTTGCTTTTTTCTTATAAATTTGTTTAAGTTCTCTATGGATTCTGGATATTAGCCCTTTGCCAGATGGGTAAATTGCAAACACTGTAGCATACTCTGTTGGTTGCCAGTTCACTGTATTGATAGTTTCTTTTGCTGTGCAGAGGCTCTTAAGTTAAATTAGATACCATTGTCTATTTTGGCTTTTGTTGCCATTGCTTTTGGTGTTTTAGTCATTAAGTCCTTGCCCATTCCTATGTCCTGAATGTTACTGCCTAGGTTTTCTTCTAGAGTTTCTATGGTGTTAGGCCTCATGTTTAAATCTTTAATCCATCAAGAGTTACTTTTTGTATAAAGTGTAAGGAAGGATCCCAGCTTTCTGCATATGGCTAGCCAGTTTTCCCAACACCATTGATTAAATAGGGAATCTTTTCTCCATTGCTTGTTTTTGTCTGGTTTGGCAAAGATCAGATGGTTGTAGATGTGTGGCATTCTTTCTGAGCCCTCTGTTTTGGTACCAGTACCATGCTATTTTGTGCACAGTAGCCTTGTAATATAGTTTGAGGTAATGTAGTGTTGATGCCTCCAGCTTTGTTTTTTTTGCTTAGGATTGTCTTGGCTATGCAATATCCATGATGAACATTGATGCAAAAATTTTCAATAAAATACTGGTAAACCGAATCTAACAGCACATCAAAAAGGTATGATCATGATGGATACATCATGATCAAGTTGGCTTCATCACTGGGATGCAAAGCTGGTTCAACATCTGCAAATCTGTAAATGTAATCCATAACAGAAACAGAACCACAGACAAAAACCACGATTATCTCAATAGATGCAGAGAAGGCCTTTGACAAATCCAACAGCCCTTTATGTTAAAAGCTCTCGATAAACTAGGTATCGATGGATTGTATCTCAAAATAAGAGCTATTTATGACAAACCCACAGCCAATATCATATTGAATGGACAAAAAGTGGAAGGATTCCTTTTGAAAACTGGCACAAGACAAGTATGCCCTCTCTCACCACTCCTATTCTACATAGTATTGGAAGTTCACACTAGGACCATCAGGGAAGAGACAGGAATAAAGCGTATTCAAATAGGAAGAGAGGATGTCAAATTGTCCCTGTTTGCAGATGATATGAGTGTATATTTAGAAAACCTCATTGTCTCAGCCCAAAAACTCCTGAAGATAAGCAATTTCAGCAAATCTTAGGATACAAAATCAATGTTCAGAAGTTGTAAGCATTCCTATACATCAATAATAGAGAGAAATCTTGAGTGAACTTCCATTCACAATTGCTACAAAGAAAATAGCTAGGAATACAACTAACAAGGGATGTGAAGGACCTTTTCAAGGAGAACTACAAACCACTGCTCAAGGAAATAAGAGGACACAAACAGATGGAGAAACATTTGATGGTTAGGAAGAATCAATATCGAGAAAATGGCCATATTGCCCAATGTAATTTATAGATTCAATGCTATCTCCTTTAAGCTATCAATGACATTCTTCATAGAATTCGAAAAAAACACCTTAAACTTCATATGGAACCAAAAAAAGATTCTCTCCTTTGTCTTGACTTTAGATAATCTAATGACTATGTGCCCAGGTACTGATCTTTTTTCAAAGAATTTCCCAGGTGTTACTTAAACTTTAGGTATGTGTATGTCTAGATTTCTAGCAAGGCCAGAAAGTTTTCCTTGATTATTCCCTCAGATATGGTTTTCAAACGTTTATATTTCTTTTCTTTTTTGGGAACTACAATTATTCTTAGGTTTGGATATTTAACATAGTCCCAAACTTTTTAGAAGCTTTGGTCATTAAATTTTTTTTGCTTATCTTTGATATATTGGGTTAATTAAAAAGTCTTGTCTTTGAGCTCTGAAGTTCTTCTGCTTGTTTCATTCTATTGCTGAGACTTTCCAGGGAGTTTTGCATTTCTCTAAGTGTGTCCTTGATATCCGGAAGTTGTGATTGTTTCTTATTTAGGCTATTTCACTGAGGTATTTTCCTTTCATATTCTTTATGATGTTTTTGATTTCTTTAAGTTGGACTTTATCCTTCTCTGGTGCCAGGCTGATTAGCTTAATAATGGACCATCTGAATTCTTTTTCTGGCAATTCAGAAATTTCATCTGGGTTTGCTTCCTCTGCTGGTTAGCTGGTATAATCTTTTGGAGTTGTTAAAAACCTTCTTTAGTCATATTACCAGAATTGTTTTTCTGGTTCCTTCTCATTAAGGTAGACCATGACAGGGAAGATCTGGGATTCAAGAGACGCTTTTCATCTTTTGTCTGACAGTGTGCTCCCTTGACAGGTGGTGTTTCCCTCCTTCCCCTGTGATTCGGGCTTTCTGAGAGCCAAACTGTAGCAACTGGTTTTTCTCTTCTGGGTGTAGCCATCCATCCAGCAGAGCTACTGGGCTTCAGGGTGGTACTCCGGAGTGTCTCTGAAGAGTCCTGTGATGTGATCCATCTACAAGTCTTGCAGGCATAGATACCAACCCCTAATTCAGTTGAGGTAGCAAGGGAGTCATATGGACTCCATGAGGGTCCTTGGTTGTATTTATGTTTAATGTGCTGGTTTTGTGTTGGTTGGCCTCTAGCCAGGAGGTGGCACTTTCAAAAATGCATCAGCTATGGTCTTATATGGAAGGTACACACTTGCCTTACGGACACTTGGTTACGTTTTCAAGTTTCTCAGGCAGTGGGAAGGGCACTAGAGCTCCCAAGAGATTATCACCTTTGTCTTGGCTTCCAGGACTAATGCAGACCACCTTGTGGGAGCAGGGATAAGTATGTCTGAGCTCCGCTTCTGGTGGGGCTGTTGTGAAAATGGGGGTGTGGTTTCCAGTCCAATGGAGTTTTATTCCCAGGGAGATTAAGCTTGCCTCTGCTGAGTCATAGAAGTTGCCAACGAAGTTGAGGGAAAGGCGGTAGTCACAGGCCTTACCCCACTCCAACACTGCCAGCAGTTCTAAAGTCTGGTCTCAACCTTACCTTTCACCATCACAACAGCACGAAGTATATTTCCAGGCAGCAGTGACCAAGATGGAGAACTTGCTGCAGACCACAAGCCTCCTTGTTGAGAAAGCAAGCAGACTCACAGCAAAAGAAACTATCAACAGAGTAAGGGGACAATCTACAGAATAAGAGAAAATTTGTGCAAACTAGGAATTTTACAAAGATCTTATCTCCCTTTTTCTCCACATCCTTGTCAACACATGATTTGTCTTTTTGGTAGTAGTCATTCTAACAGGAGTGACATGATTTTACTGAGGTTTTAATTTAAATTTCCCCAGTGATTACTGATGTTGAGAGTTAGAACCGCACAAAATATTTGCAAATCAGATATGATAAGGGGTTAATATCCAAAAACGTTTAAGAACATCAAACAATAGCAAATTACCACATTATGAAATGGACAAATATCCTGAAGCCATGTCTCATTTTTAGAGACAGGGTCTCACTCTGTCACACAGACTGGAGTGCAATAGGGCAATGATAGCTGAGTGCAGTCTCAAATTCCTGGACTCAAACCATCCTGCAGCTTCAGCTTCCCAAGTAGCTAGGATTAGAGTGCCTGCTACCATGTCCAGATAAATTTTTTACTTTTTGTAGAACCAGGGTCTCCCATCATTTTTGCCCAGGCTGGTCTCAAACTCTTGGGCTTAAGTAATCTTCCCATCTCATCCTCCCAAGGATTACAGCTGTGAGCCACTGTGCAAAGCCCATGTATTATGTTTTTCAAAGTTAGTTACTGTTTTGATAAACCTTAGTAACTTTATTCTCAGTACCCATAGCATATATATTAACATTAGAATTTTCACATTGTGGTTCTTATATTTAATTTGAAAAAGACACTTCTCAAAAGAGACATTTATGCAGCCAACAAACATATGAATAAAAGCTCATCATCACTGGTCATTACAGAAATGCAAATCAAAACCACATTGAGATACCATCTCATGCCAGTTACAATGGCGATCATTAACAAATCAGAACACAAAGGACGCTGAAGAGGATGTGGAGAAATAGGAATGTTTTTACATTGGTGGTGGGAGTGTAAATTAGTTCAACCTTTGTGGAAGACACTGTGACGATTCCTCAAGGACCTAGAAATAGCAATTCCATTTGACCTAGCAATCCCATTACTGGGTCTATGTCCAAAGGATTATAAATCGTTCTATTATAAGGACACATGCACATGAATGTTCACTGCAACACTGTTTACAATAGCAAAGACTTGGAACCAGCGCAAATGCCCATTGATGATAGGCTGGACAGGGAAAATGTGACACAAATACACCATGGAATACTATGCAGCCATAAAAAAAAATGAGTTCACATTTCTACATACCAACAGCAAACAATCTGCAAAAGAAATCTAGAAAGTAACCCTATTTACAATAGCTTCAAATAAAATTTCAGCCATTATGGAGGACAGTGTGGTGATTCCTCAAGGATCTAGAGCAGGTGTCCCCAAACTACGGCCCGAGGGCCACATGTGGCCCCCTGAGGCCATTTATCCAGCCCCCTGCCACACTTCAGGAAGGGGCACTTCTTTCACTGGTGGTCAGTGAGAGGAGCACAGTATGTGGTGGCCCTCCAATGGTCTGAGGGACAATGAATTTGCCCCCTGTGTAAAAAATTTGGAATTTCTATGTCTAGATCAGGTGTCCACATTTGACCCAGCAATCCCATTACTGGGTATATACCCAAAGGATTAGAAATCATTCTGTTATAAAGACACATGCACATGTATATTTATTGTAGCACTGTTCACAATAGCAAAGACTTGGTACCAACCCAAATGCCCATCACTGATAGACTGGATAAAGAAAACATGGCATACACGCACAATAACATACTATGCAGCCATAAAAAAGGATAAGTTCATGTCCTTTGCAGGGACATGGATGAAGCTGGAAACCACCATTCTTAGCAAACTGACACAAGAACAGAAAACCAAACACCACATATTGTCACTCATAAGTGAATGTTGAACAATGAGAACACATGGACACAGGAAGGGGAACATCACACACCAGCGCCTGTTAGGGAGTGGGGGCTAGGGGAGAGAGCATTAGGAGAAAGACCTAATGTAGGCGGGTTGATGGATGCAGCAAACCACTATGGCACGTGTATACGTGTGCATACCTGCACGACCTGCACATGCACCCCAGAACGTATAGTAAAAAAAGAATATCCAAATACCTTTTTAAAATTATGGTTTTTTAAAATTCATGTTTTAATTGATCAGTAAATATTGTGTATATCTATCGTATATAACAAAATTTTCGTATATGAATACACTGAGGAATGGCTAAATCAAACTAAACAAACATTTCCTTGCATGCCTCTTTGTTATATGTCAATACTTAAAAATTGCAATAAAAATTGCTAACACAATAGATTTTAAGTAGAGAATATATTGTTATCAACTGCAATCACCATGATGTACAAGATTCATACCCATTGACCAAGTTATGTATCCCCTAATAATTTACCATAAGAAAATAAACTTATTTCCTTATGGTAAATTATTAGGGGAAGCAGAACTGATTTAATAGTCATAAATACATGCTTTATAATATTTCCATATGGTTTCTCAAAAACTTTTTTTATGACTACAATGCCACCAGTAGTTTATAATTATTTGTTTATTCCAAAATTAAGCAGCAAATGCCAAACATTAGTTTTTAATTTTATTAAAAATTTTACTAAAAATTTTTAAAATTCATTATATTTAAATAATTGAATCATTAGATTGTTTGATTGCTATTTCTTTTCATATTTTTGTACAATGTACATGTATTATGTTTATAATACAAAAATAAAATTCTGTAAATGCTTTTCTGTTTTCTAATAACATTTTATCACTTTATCTGTTTACTATTAAACTAATTACTATTGATTTTATTAGACTGCATGTTTCCATTAAACAAACAAAAAATTTAGTATTTTTTAAAACCATGGGAAAGGGTAAAGAGAATACCTTGAAAAAACCCTTCTAACAATATAAGTTTCAGTTAATTTCCAGACAATAATTCTTTTATTCACATATCTAGGGCAGACACTACCTTCAATTTTATTTTTGTAGAAAATGCCATTTGTCAGCAGATGTGCTTGTTTATGGCAAAACTTATAATGCAAATCGGTTTATCTTCCTGTAGAAATAAGCATATTTAGTTTACCTCACCTTACAGAACAATGGAACTTTCTACTGTTCATCCCTAGAGGTACAAGCTGGAATGGATAATATTTTAAATTCAGTAAAGATGAGAAAACATCACAGTAAGCATTTTTTTTATGCAACATACATGGCTCACAATTAAAGTTTTAAATGTATGATTCAAATCTATAACCTTTTTTATATGTAATTTAGGTCTGTTTCCCAGTTTAGTGAAAACAGACATAATCACCCATATTTTCAGCGTATCTAAATTTTTCAGTATTACTACAAGAAATACTTCAGATGGAATCTGGCCTCAGAATCTCTAATTTGATGACTTCTGAAAATTTGCTTTATATGCAATTTATATGTAAAAGAGATCACTAAAATAACAATCACTATACTATACTGCACTTAGCTTGCACAGTCTACTCAACCATGAGATCTCTGAAAGCAAGAACCATAGCTTAATTATCTATTCCCACCAATTAGCAGAGTACTTTTCACAGCATGTGTCCCATGAATGATTATTGAATCATTGAAAGAATTACGACCACAGGGTAAATTCCACTGTGCAATGTCTTTCACTGGAATTTATCTTTTGGGAGATCAGAAGCCTTGCTTTTCTTAAAGTTGTATATGAGTCTGTACTTTTTCATGATGTATTCAGTCTTCAGACTCCATTATGTCACCTGTTGCTAAAGCTTTTTATCAAATATTAAAAAGCCAACACATTTTCTGTATGATAGAAGTTTTCTTAATGATCTTAATTATAATTGTGTCCATTTAAAAATCAAAATAGCTCCTATATGAGAGGGAAGTGTGCTATACTACCCAACCATGAACAAGGCCAAAAAAAAAAAAAAAAGGCATTTTTTACCCCCAGATAACAAAAGACAACACAAGATTTTTGAAGGGTTGTTTTTGTAATTACTTCCTTGTACCTCCCTCAAGTCCCAAATGCTGGCTCTCATAATTGGTTCTGGGAATTTGTTGTTCTGTTCCTGAACATGCATAAAGGAGACTCAATATCAAAAGTGAAAAATATACATCTAAGAAATGCAAATGTAAACAATAATAAGATACTCATATCTATTAGAATGGGCAAAATTTGGAAGACTGATAATATCTAATGCTGGTAGGGATAAGGAACCACAAAAATTCTCATCCCTTGCTAGTAAGAATACAAAATGGAACAGCCACTTTGAAAGTTAGTTTAGCAGTTTCTTACAAAACTGAACACATAGCAATTATGCCGTCAATATTTTCCCAGAGTTGTTGAAAACTCATGTCCACGTAAGAATCTGCACAGGGATGCTTATAGCAGCTGCCAAAACTTGGAAATAGCCAAGGTTTCCTTCGGTAGGCAAATGGGTAAATAAATTACAGTATATCCACACAATAGAATGTTATTCATTGTTAAAGAGAAGTGTGCTACCAAGCCATGAAAAGACAAGAATAAAACTTAAATGTGTATTACTAAGTGATAGATGTCAATCTGAGAATGTTAGATACTGTATACTTCTAACTATATGACGTTCTGAGAAAGTCAAAACTGGAAATAGTAAAAAGATCAGTGGTTGCTAAGAGATAGATAAGGGAGGAATGAACAGGGAAAGCATAGGGGATTTTTAGGGCTGTGAAACTACTCTATGTCATACATTTGTGCAAGTCTGTGAAATGTACAGCACAAACAGCGAACCCTAATGTAAACTAAGGACTTCAAGTAATAATGATATGTCAGTGTAGGTTCATCAGCAGCAACATATCTACCATTTTGGAGAAGGATGTTGGTCACACGAGAGGCCATGTGTGTATGGGAACAGGGAATATGTGGGAAATCTTTGTAACTTCTTAAGTTTTCTGTGAGCTTAAAAGTAGTATTAAAAAGTCTCACTGAAAAAAATACTACTGAGAGATATTCGAGGAATATCTAGAATTACATCTTATGAGAGATAAAAACTTATGAACGTATCAATGAAAATATTAGCAATGTACCAAACTTACTAAGTTATTAAAAAAAAAAAAAAAAAGGGAATGCTGGGAAGATGGCCGCCTAAGAACAGCGCAGGACTTCAGCTCCCAGTGAAAGTGCGGAGGTGAGTGGATGCCGCATTTCCAGACGAACTCTTATTGCCCACAGACCAGGAGATACCCAGGCAGAGGGGTCACCAGCGTCGCAGTCCCAGCCGGTGCGGCTGTTTTGGCCCCCGCGGGGCTGATTCCACCCGCGCGGCTGCTGTGACCACGCCCTGTTGCTGCAGTTCTCCGCACAAAAGCCACTGGTCTGGAAGCCCTCTTAGCTGGCGAGCAGAGCCCTGAGACGGCAGAGTTCCCCATTCATCTGAAATAGCAAGTCAGGCCAGGAGATTCCTAGGCAAAAAATCCACCAGGAGCCGGCGCCGCAGTTCAGGCTGACTCCGTGAGTCACAGAACGGGAGATCCCGGCGCCTTTTCAACAAGCGACTGGAAGACGGGGTCATTCAACTTAAAAGAAAAGACTCTGAGTCAGGGAGCCAGGTGATCAGGCTCGGTTGGTCCCACCCCTCCACCCCCAACAACAACGAAAACAAAAACAGTAATTGGAAACCCTCTGGGTTGAGCCCTTCAAACCAAGCACAGCTGAAAGAGCTAGAGGAGCAAGATCAAAAAAACTGAAAACCTAGCAGAAGACAGGAAATAACTAAGATCAGAGCAGAACTGAAGGAAATAGAGACACAAAAAAACTCTTCAAAAAATCAATAAATCCAGGAGCTGTTTTTTTGAAAAGATCAACAAAATAGACAGACCACTAGCCAGATTAATAAAAAAGAAAAGAGAGAATAACCAAATTGATGCAATAAAAAACGATAAAGGGGATATCACCACAGATTCCACAGAAATCCAAACCATCATCAGAGATTATTACAAACAACTCCATGCACATAAACTAGTAAACCTGGAAGAAATGGATAAATTTCTGGACACCTGCATCCTCCCAAGCCTAAACCTGGAAGAAGCCGAAACCCTGAATAGATCAATAACATGGTCTGAAGTCGAGGCAGCAATAAAGAGCCTACCACCCAAAAAAAGCCCAGGTCCAGATGGGTTCACAGCTGAATTCTACCAGACATACAAAGAGGAGCTGATACCATTCCTTCTGAAACTATTCCAGACAATCCAAAAAGAGGGAATCCTTCCCAAATAATTTTACGCGACAAACATCATCCTGATACCAAAACCTGGCAGAGACTCAACAAGAAAAGAAAGTTTCAGGCCAATATCCATGATGAACATAGATGCAAAAATCTTCAATAAAATACTGGCAAACCGACTGCAACAGCATATCAAAAAGCTCATCCACCATGATCAAGTAGGATTCATCCCGGGGATGCAAGGCTGGTTCAACATACGCAAGTCCATAAACGTAATTCACCACATAAACAGAACCAAAGGCAAAAACCACATGATTATCTCAATTGATGCAGAGAAGGCTTTTGACAAAATTCAACAACACTTTATGCTAAAAACCCTCAATAAACTAGGTATTGACAGAACGTATCTCAAAACAATAAAAGCTATTTACGACAAACCAACAGCCAATATCATACTGAATGGGCAAAAACTGGAAGCATTCCCTTTGAAATCTGGCACTAGACAAGGATGCCCTCTCTCACTACTCCTATTCAATATAGTACTGGACGTTCTAGCCAGAGCAATCAGGCAAGAAAAAGAAATAAAGGGTATCCAAATTGGAAAGGAGGAAATCAAATTGTCTCTATTTGCAGATGACATGATTGTATATCTGGAAGACCCCATCATCTCAGCCCAAAATCTCCTGAAACTGATAAACAACTTCAGCAAAGTCTCAGGATACAAAATCAACGTGCAAAAATCACAAGCATTCCTATACACCAGTAATAGACTTCAAGAGAGCCAAATCAAGAACGAACTGCCATTCACAATTGCTACAAAGAGAATAAAGTACCTAGGAATACAACTAACAAGGAATGCAAAGGACCTCTTCAAGGAGAACTACAAGCCATTGCTCAACGAAATAAGATCCGATACAAACAGATGGAGAAACATTCCATGTTCATGGTTAGGAAGAATCAACATCATGAAAATGGCCATACTGCCCAAAGTAATTTACAGATTCAACGCTATTCCCATCAAGCTACCAATGACGTTCTTCACAGAACTGGAAAAAAACACCTTAAATTTCATATGGAACCAAAAGAGAGCCCACATAGCCAAGTCAATTCTAAGCAAAAAGAACAAAGCAGGAGGCATCACACTACCGGACTTCAAACTATACTACAAGGCTACAGTAATCAAAACAGCATGGTACTGGTACCAAAACAGAGATATAGACCAATGGAACAGAACAGAGGCCTCAGAGGAAATACAACATACCCACAACCATCTGATCTTCGACAAACCTGACAAAAACAAGCAATGGGGAAAGGACTCCCTGTTTAATAAGTGGTGTTGGGAAAACTGGCTAGCCATGTGCAGAAAGCAGAAACAGGACCCCTTCCTGACACCTTACACCAAAATTAACTCCAGATGGATTAAAGACTTAAACATCAGACCTAATACCATAAAAACCTTAGAAGAAAATCTAGGCAAAACCATTCAGGACATAGGTGTAGGCAAGGACTTCATGACCAAAACGCCAAAAGCAATGGCAACAAAAGCCAAAATAGACAAATGGGACCTAATCAAACTCCACAGCTTCTGCACGGCAAAAGAAACAGTCAGTAGAGTGAATCGGCAACCAACAGAATGGGAAAAAATTTTGCAGCCTACGCATCTGACAAGGGGCTGATATCCAGAATTTACAAAGAACTAAAGCAGATCTACAAGAAAAAAACAAACAAGCCCATTCAAAAATGGGCAAAGGATATGAACAGATACTTTACAAAAGAAGACATACAGGAGGCCAACAAACATATGAAAAAATGCTCATCATCACTGGTCATCAGAGAAATGCAAATCAAAACCACATTGAGATACCATCTCACACCAGTTAGAATGGCGATCATTAAAAAATCGGGAAACAACAGATGCCGGAGAGGATGTGGAGAAATAGGAACACTTTTACACTGTTGGTGGGAATGTAAATTAATTCAACCATTGTGGAAGACAGTGTGGCGATTCCTCAAGGACCTAAAAATAGAAATCCCATTTGACCCAGCAATCCCATTACTGGGTATGTATCCAAAGGATTATAAATCATTCTACTACAAGGACACGTGCACATGAATGTTCATTGCAGCACTGTTTACAATAGCAAAGACCTGGAACCAACCCAAATGCCCAACAATGATAGACTGGATAGGGAAAATGTGGTACATATACACCATGGACTATTATGCAGCCATCAAAAATGATGAGTTCACGTCCTTTGTAGGGACATGGATGAACCTGGAAACCATCATTCTCAGCAAACTGACACAAGAGCAGAAAATCAAACACCGTATATTCTCACTCATAGGCGGGTGTTGAACAATGAGAACACATGGACACAGGGAGGGGAGCCCTACACACTGGGGTCCGTTGGGGGGAAATGGGGGAGTGGTGGGGGGTGGGGAGGTGGGAAGAGATAGCATGGGGAGAAATGACAGATACAGGTGAGGGGACGTAAGGCAGCAAACCACACTGCTATGTGTGTACCTATGCAACAATCTTGCATGTTCATCACATGTACCCCAAAAGATAAAATGCAATAAAATAAATAAATAAAAATAAAAAAAAAACTCAGAAAACATGACAGGACCCTACTCTAGTGTGATCGAACATCACCTATCTGCTCCATGTCTATGAGATGTAGGCTGAGGAGGGATGCTTACCAACTAGGTACATAGTGCCTGACACCAATGAAGATTTCTTGGTATAGCTTTACTAATATACGTAAATTGTTTTTTTTTTTTCCCTAAAAAGTGGCTAATAAATGTTTAAAGTATAAATCTTTAATCCATCTCGAGTTAATTTTTGTATAAGGGGTAAGGAGTGGATCCAGTTTCATCTTTCTACATATGTCTAACACCATAAAAACCCTAGGAAAAATCCTAGGCAATAACATTCAGAACATAGACATGGGCAAGAACTTCATGACTAAAATACCAAAAGTAACTGCAACAAAAGCCAAAATAGACAAATGGGATCTAATAAAACTTAAGAGCTTTGACACAGCAAAAGAAACTATCATTAGAGTGAACTGGCAACCAACAGAATGGGAAAACTTTTTGCGATCTACTTGTCTCACAAAGGGCTAATATCCAGAATCTATAAAGAACTTAAATTTACCAGAAAAAACAACCTCATCAAAAAGTGGGCAACGGATAGGAACAGACACTTCTCAAAAGAAATTTATGCAGCCAACAAACATGAAAAAAAGCTCATCATCACTGGTCATTAGAGAAGTGCAAATGAAAACCACATTGAGATACTATCTCATGCCAGTTAGAATGGTGATCACCAAATAATCAGGAATCTGTTTAAGTAGACGCTGGAGAGGATGTGGAGAAACAGGAACACTTTTACACTGTTGGTGAGAGTGTAAATTAGTTCACACATGCGGAAGATAGTGTGGCAATTCTTCACGGATCTAGAACTAGAAATACCATTTAACTGGACAATCCCATTACTGGATATATACCCAAAGGATCATAAATCATTCTATTATAAAGACACATGCACACGTGTGTTTACTGCAGCCTTGTTCACAAAAGCAAAGACTTGGAACCAACCCAAATGGCCATCAAAGATAGACTGTATAAAGAAAATGTGGCACATGTATGCCATGAAATACTATGCAGCTGTAAAAAAGGATGAGTTCATGTCCTTTGCAGGGATATGAATGAATCTGGAAACCATCATTCTCAGCAAACCAATACAAGAATAGAAAACCTAAAACAGCATGTTCTCACTCATAAGTGAGTCTTGAACAATGAGATCACATGGACACAGGGGAGGGGAACATCATATGCTGGAGGCTGTTGCTGGGTGGGGGCCTAGGGGAGCAATAGCAGAGGGTGAGGGATAGGGGAGGGATAGCATTAGGAGAATATCTAATGTAGATGATGGGGTGGCGGATGCAACAATCCATCATGGCACATGTATACCTATGTAACAAACCTGCACATTCTGCACATATACCCCAGAACTTAAAAGTATAATAAAAATAAATAAATATTTAAAGTATAATATGGGAAATGTTAATGTCCTGAAGAAATCTGATTAAGATGAGCTGTTCTTTTAATATCCTATATCATCTTAATGTAAAGATGGATTATCTGTGGGGTTTTTTTGTATTTTTTTTTTCAGAAACCATTTTTACTTTCCCAAACTCTTTGTAACTAGTGTAATTAGAAAGAAGCTAGACTCTATTGACTTACTTTTCACTGGAAGAGTTTTCAACCAATCATCTGTAAATGAAATAAGTGTCTGCAATGGATAGAACACTATAAATTTCATTTTATTTTACTTCTACTTTCTGTGGTTGTTTTAAAGTTTTGTATGATTATAGGGATTAATGTGAGGTCTCAGTTTGCTACAGAAATACCTACTTTGAAGCGAAGAAAATAACCAAAATGAAGGCAAAAGTTACTCAAAGTTTCATAGGTCATAGGGAAATAACTGCTAATTAGAAAATAAAAGATATAACAAAATTTCAGTTTATGCCATATTATTCTAGACAGTATTACATAAAATAGTGTCTCATGTACATAAAAACATGTAAATCATTCGAGGCCATAGTTTGAGTGTATTTTTAAGTTTGAGTTTCTTTTTTAGATGAAATAAGCATATGTTCGAAAAACTATGTCTATCAAGAGACAGTGGTTAGGCCAAACACAGTGACTCACACCTGTAATCCCAGCACTTTCGGAGGCTGAGGCAGGTGGACTGAATGAGGTCAGGAGTTTGAGACCAGTCAAGTCAACATGGTGAAACCCTGTCTCTACTTAAAATACAAAAATTAGCACTGTAAGTGGTGGGCACCTGTAATCCCTTTTTGAACCACATGAACCACAGGCACAGTGGTTCATGCCTGTAATCTTAGCACTTTGGGAGGCCAAGGCAGGCAGGTCACCTGAGGCCAGGAGTTCAAAACCAGCCTGGCCAACATGGCAAAACTCCGTCTTTAGTAAAAACATAAAATATGAGCCAGGTGTAGTGGTGGTTGCCTGTAATCCTAGCTACTTAAGAAGCTGAGGCAGGAGAATCACTTGAACCCAGGAGGCTGGGGTTGCAGTGAGCCTAGATCATGCCACTGGACTTCAGCTGGGGCAACAGAGGGAAACTCTGAATCAAATAAATAAATAATGATTAAAAAGACAGGGGTTAAATTCTGAATTTGGATTAAATTTTAGTTTCTTTTGAATTTTAAAATGATTAGTGCTTCATACTATTTAATTTCCTACAACATGATCAAAATCTGAAAGTATTTTACTATCTATTTCTTTTCCAACATTGTTTGGGGATGGTCTTGATTCTATCACATACATTCTGTCTCTTTATTTAGGCTCAGTACATATAATAAAGTATACCCACAGTACAAGCTTTAATAATATTTGTTGAATAAGTCACTAAATTTCATATCTTTAGTGATAGACTATTTAAAATTAATGCTGTTCAGAAGAGATGGTTTCAAGATATGTTTCATAGGATATATTTGACTGTACGGTATGCTGATTTCTTCTTCTGTTGATTGAGTCCCACTCTGTCTCCAGGCTGGAGTGCAATGGTGCGACCTTGGCTCACTGCAACCTTCACCTTTGGGGTTCCAGCAATTCTCCCACTTCAGCCTCCTGAGTAGCTGGGTTTACAGGCATGTGCTACCATACCTGGCTAATTTTTTTTTTCTTTTTTTTTTTTTTTTTTTTTTTTCAGTAGAGACGGGGTTTCACCATGTTGGCCAGACTGATCTCAAACTCCTGACCTCACATGATCTGTTTGCCTCGGCCTCCCAAAGTGCTGGGATTATAGGCATGAGCCACAGGACCCAGCCTGGTATGCTTTTATCATAGGTAGTAATTCTGATTTATGTAGTTTGCTAATGATTTTAAACACATCTGAGAAAAAGAAACTTTTATGAAGGTAATTTTAGGAATTAAAAAATACAGGCTAATGAACAGAGGCAGATAAATAGCAAACTTTAATCTCAATTTTTCATCCATTCCTCATCTACCATAAAAAACAATTCTTAGAAAGAAATAACTGAAATTGTATCAATAAATTTTAAAGTTTTAAAAGTTACCAATAAATTTTTTTAAAACTCTTCAAATATCTATAACTGACCCTAACTATTGTTTTGTATGTAATATAATACATTTCATTCTTATTTAAACCTACTTAAGTCATGATTTTCTGTTACTCATGGCACCAAATATGCAGATCATGACCTAATATTCTTGAAAGTAGTAATATTGCTTTATTAATCACTAAATCCTCCTGATATCTGAAGCAGTTCTTATGACAGTATATTAAAAAACATTTTTAACGATTATAAAAGGATGAGTGAATTCAATGAGTAAAATAATTGAGTTACTCATAGGAAGAGCTAATTTAAAATATACAGTGCTGAAAATAAATCTCAATAAAAAGACAGTCTCATCTGAATATCAAGATGAGAACAGTTTTCAAATACAAGTGACATGAACCAGGGACATGTATAAATGTGAATAAGCTATACTGGAAAAGTTAAGAGAAAGAACTGGCTGTAATGAGGGAAAACGTGACAGGGAACAAAAACTAAGGGGGAATACATTGTGCTATTTTTAATCTTTGATACTATTCTGTGAAGAAAAGTATTTTCATAAATAAGAACAAATTTAAAATAAGCTAATTATTAAATATTAGAAAAATTGCTTTAAAAAGGAATAGTTGACTAAATTGATAAAAGAAATATAATTTTTAAACATAAATATGAAATTAAGTGAAAAATGAATACAAAATGGTATATTTGCCATGATTATAATAACTGTTATAAAATAACATGCAAGGGAATTCTTATGTAATAGCAGATTATATTGTTTACTAACTTTCTGACAGATAAAATATACACTCTGGACAAAACATAAAAAGTAACTATTCGAAAACATGAGAGAGCAAGAAAAACATTCAGAAACTGAAGTGGTTTCAACTTCAGAAAGAAAAGAACTATGTTTGTTGACATCGAATTTCATGCAGTTTTTCATTTAGAATTTTCTGTCTACATGGCATTAGTGGAGGGTGGGAGGCTGCAATTTAATTAGAAACTCTCATTCTTATTAGTGGGATGAGTCAGGATAAATTTGAAGGGCTGAAAAAACAGTAGGACATTCAGACGAGACATTCGGGAGAGGAGGGAGTCGTAGAGGAAGGTGTTTCAATAGCTACATAAAAAATTACTGGCTATTACTTATGAATGTTTATCCATTTATACTGCTTTACTTAAACAGTTGTTTATGGAGAGATCTACTTTTGTTCACTTTTTTTTCTTATGATAAGATATATTGCCATATTTGAGGTATTTTATAAAATACAAGATGTCAGTATTGCTAGGTATATTTTGATGTGAGCCAAGATGCTGTCATATTTTTCTATGCTTTTGAGTATCTTAGGAACAATTTCTCTTGATTGGGGACTCATGTTCTACTCTTGAGAATACTAATTTTTAGAGAGGCTTTCTTCTCTTTCAAGAGGCAATATAGTGTTAGGAGAAAAGCTGCCCTAGATTGAGTTGAAATCCCAAACCCATTAGGTCATGTTGTATGTAAAGCTTTTATTTTTTCAACTGAAAAAGTCTGAATCCAAAATGAGATAGTACCTAAGTTATCTGGTTGTAATGGACCTTAAATGAGGTACACACATAAACACCAAAAGACATTATCTGCCATCCATAAAGTACTCCTCATTTTTTGCCTAACACACAATATTGAACAAAAAACATGTCAGTTAATGCTATGTCTCACTTTGATTAGAATCATTGGGTGCCCAGATATATGGTCAAACATTGTCTCTAGGTGCACCTCTGAGAAATTTTCTGGAAGAGATTAGCATTTTAATCAGTAGAGAGAGTAAATAACAATATTCTCCCAATGTGTATGAGCATCATCTAATTCTTTGAAAATCTCAACAGAACAGTGACACGTAGGGAGAGAGTATCTACTCCCTCTGCTTGATTATATATATTATAGATAGTACTTAATAATATATATTATATACAGTACTTATATATATTATATAGTACTTATATAATATATATAATATATAATTACTATATATTATATATATTATATAGTACTTATATAATATATATAATATATAATTACTATATACTATTATATATTATGTATATATATTATATATTATACATAATATATAATAGTATATAGTAATCATATATGGTACTTGTACATATATAGTATAGTATATATAGTACTTATATAGTATATTATATAAAGTACTTATATATAATATATAACTATATGTATAAGTATATAAGTATATATATTATACTATATTCTATATATTATATCTATTATATATACACTTATATATATTATAATATATAATATATATAGTATATATTAGTATATATACTATATAATATATAATATATAATTAGTATATATACTATATAATATATATACTATATAATATATACTATATTATATATAATATATACTATATAATATATAATATAGTATATAAGTATATATATACTATATATTACTTATATAAGTATACATTACTTATATAAGTAATATATAGTATATATATACTTATATACTTATATAAGTAATATATAGTATATATATACTTATATACTTATATAAGTAATATATAGTATATATATTATATATTATATATAGTATATATAATATACGATATAAGTACTATATATTACATATATAATATATATTATATTATATATTATATATATTATTATATATTATATATTATATAAGTACTTATATAGTTTATTATATATAGTACTTATATATATTATATAAGTACTATATATATTACATATATAATATATAATATATCACAAATATATAAATTATAAATATAAAAAGTATATTATATATTATAAATAAAAGTACAATATACATATTATATATATATATATATAGTACTTTAGGTTCTGGGGTACATGTGCAGATCATGCAGGACTGTCGCATAGGTACATACATGGCAATGTGGTTTGCTGCCTCATCCCCCCCATCACCTATATCTGGGATTTCTCCCCATGTAATCCCTCCCCAACCTCCCTACCCTATTCCCCACCAACAGACCCTAGTGCGTGATGCTCCCCTCCCTGTGTCCATGTGTTCTTATCATTCAACACCTGCCTTTGAGTGAGAACATGCAGTGTTTGATTTTCTGTTCTTGTGTCAGTTTGCTGAGAATGATGGTTTTCAGATTCATCCATGTTCCTACAAAGGACACAAACTAATTTTTTTTTATAGCTGCATAGTACTCCATGGCATATAGGTGCCACATTTTCCTGTGGAATCTATCATTGATGGGCATTTGGGTTGGTTCCAGGTCTTTGCTATTGTAGGTCTCCACACAAAAACTCACACAAATCTGGGTGGCCATTTCAACAGGCACCTGGAATGCCTGGGAGTCAGACTCGCCCATTCAACTGAAAAAAAGAGGGCTGAAACAGGGAGCCAGGTGATCTGCCTTGGCCGGTTCCTCCCCAACAAGGACCAGCAATCTGAAATGCTCTGGATTGAGAATTTCACTGCAAGTGAAGCTCGACCCAGGATGGTCCAGCTTAGTGGGGGGGAAGGGCATCAGCCATTACCAAGGCAGTCCACCATTACCGAGGCAGTCTGCCATTTCGGAGGCAAACTGTTATTACCTAGTTCTAACTGTACCTCTGTAAACAAAACTGCAAGGAAGTTCACACAGCATCTGGGCAGAGCCCACAGCCGTTCAGAAACACCTCTGCTGGCAGACTGTGACTAGACTACCTCCTTGCTGGGCAAGGCATCCCTCTGTTTGATTTGTTGAGCTAGGACATTGTCTTTTGTCCTTGCTGCCCCGGTGGAGTCTAACTAGGATCTGTGCCAGTGACTTGCAGAGGGTAGATGATTCTGGGATTTCTCAGCCTCTATAATCAGGTGAGCCAATACCTTAAAATAAATATTGTTCCCTCTCTCTCTTCTTATCTCTCTAATTCTCTGTCTCTTTCTTTCTCCATGTATCACCTATTGGTTCTGTTTCTCTAGTAAACTCTAACACACAGCAAGTTAGAGTAAGGTGACCCTCCACTCTATATTCACCCAAACATTTTGTAAAAATGTACTACACCAAATACTAAAAATAATACTTTCTTCAGTTTAAACATTTCCAACTCTTTAAAAGATTCCCTAAATTTTCTGGAGAGTACTTTCTCTTCATAAAACATGTTTTCTTTTGAATAGGAGAATTCAAAAGCGTACACTCTTAGCCTCTTCCTGATGCTTTACTTATACTGCACTTGGAAAAGTAGATTGACTTATGCTATTGAGAGATATGAGAGTTCACTAAATATTGACCATTAGAGTTGTTAGAAGACGGCTTTCCCTAGGTCTCTCACATTTCTCTGTGCATATATGTACGAATTTTCAGGCAAACTGCCTTGGGAAATAGAGATAGCGTCTCTGTCCTGAATAGTGGCAGATTTGCTTGCTAACATAATAAAGATAACACATTCATTTGTGACAAACAGCTAAAAGATTTGTTAGAAACTTCTTTAAAAGTTATGAATTTTCTGAGATTAAAATGGTGAATAGGAAGCAGGTCTAGCCTGCAGCTCCCACCTATAGAGACAAAGAAGCACGTGGAGACTCACACTGTGAAACTTTGCTCCAAGAATTACCGTAGAAACACACCAGGAAAGCTAAGAGAATCCACAGACACTTCGATGGAACTGGATCACAGCTGAAGACTCCCTGAGATGCGGAAAAACTTTGAGTATGCTTGCTTCTCAGTGGGGAGGCAAGCTCTCAGCCCTGCTCACTGGCTGCCTAGAAATTGACTTGGTGTTGCTGTGGGGGCATGGTGAGAGTGAGACTGGCTTTTAGAATTGCAGGCTATGTGGGAGCAGGGTGAGGCCTGTAACTGCTAGCTTTTCCCCATTTCCCTGATGACCTGTATGACTCAGCAAAGGCAGTCATCATCTTCCTGGGGATATAAATCCATTGGCCTGGGACCACACCCCCCATCCTCCACAGAAGCTACAGCAAGCCAGCCCAAGGAGAGTCTGAGCTCAGACATGCCTATCGCTACCCCCACAAGGTGGTCTTTCTCTACGACCCCTGGTTGCTGAAGACAAATGACATAATCTTTTGGAGCTCTATAGTCCTGACCACCACCTGAGAAACCTGAATACTTCCCAGGTGACCCTAGGGCAACTTTGCATCCTCCTTATAGTACAGCAATTCTTGAAATACACAGAATACACTTCACTCCCCTGCTACCTCCACCAGAGCAGGTGCTGGTATCCAGGGCTGACAGACCTGGAGATGGATCACAACAGAGGACTTCACACTCTCCTCAATACCAGGCTGGAGCCCAGTAGTTATGTGGGGTGGCTAGACCCAGAAGGAAAACAAAAGAAAAAAATACAAAACAGTTACTGCAGTTTGCCTCTTGTAAACTCCATCCCTAGAGGAAGAAGGAGAACACCACATCAACGGAGCACCCACTGGGACAAAAGAATTTGTACAGCGGCCCTTGAATCCCAAATCTTCCTTCTGAAAACGTCTACTATGAGAAGGAACCAGAAAAACAATTCTGGTAATATGACAAAACAAGTTTAATGAACACCTACAAAAGATCACACCAGTTTACCAACAATGGATCTAAACAAAGGTGAAATCTCCGAATTGTCAGAAAAGGAATTCAGATGGTCGATTATTAAGCTAATCAAGGAGGCACCAGGGAAAAGTAAAGTCCAACGTACAGAAATGAAAAACATGACACAGAATGCAAAAGGAAAAATCTTCGGTGAAATAGAGCATAAATAAAAAACAATCACGACTACTTGAAATCAAGGACATAAAAAATGCAAAATGCACTGGAAATTCTCAGCAATAGAATCAAACAAGCAGAAGAAAGATTTTCAGAGTTTGAGGACAAGGCTTTTGAATTAACTTACTCTTTCAAAGACAAAGAAAAAAGAATAAAAAATCATGAACAAAGCATCCAAGAAGTTTAGGACTATGTTAAGTGTCTAAATCTAAGAATAATTAGTATTCCTAAGAAAGAAGAAAAACATAAATGTCTGGAAAGTATATTTTAGGGAATAATCAAGGAGAACTTCCTATGCCTTGCTAGAGATCTAGACATACAAATTCAAGAAGCTCAAAGAACACCAGGAAAATTCATTGAAAAAAGATCATATATGATATAGTCATCAGGTTATCTAACATCAACACAAAGGAAAGAATATTAAGAGCTGTGAGGCAGAAGCATCAGGTAACAAATAAAGCAAAAGACACTATTATTCTAAGTGAAAACTAAACATAGCATATTCTCACTCATTAGTGGGAGCTAAGCTGTGAGGATGCAAATACAATATAAATGATTCAGTGGACCTAAGAACTCAGAGGAAAAGGTGGGAATGGGATGTGGGATCAAAGATAACAAGTTGGGTACCGTGTACACTGCTTGGTTGGTGGCTGCACCAGAATCTCAGAAATTGCCACTAAAGAACTTATCCATGTAACCAAATAGCACCCCTTCCCCAAAAACCTATTGAATTTTAAAAAAAAGAAAAATAAATAAATAGTCTAAGCTCAGGAATGCTCTGCTGTGACTGAAACTCAGTTTGTGCATAGTATCTCTCCAGAAAGTTCCATGTCAACCCCATGGACAGGAAGAACTAATGTAAACATGAAGTTTATGTTGCCTGCTATATTGTGAGTAATAAAGTTCATCTCTAATCAAATGTCTTGTATTTTCTGTTAGTATCTAGGATAACCTGTTTTCTTAGAAGTAGGGTAAAATCTCAGACTCTTTACAATTCTTGACATTATTTTCTTCTTTTACCACCTCATTGTTGGGGTGATGGACTCAGCACATAATCTGCATTGGAAGCTCTATAAAGATTGCTCTGTGAGATGTGAATATGTTATATTAAACTAGTAAATATAGCATCCTTCTTGCATGAGAATTGCTCCCACTTTTCCTTACAAAGTACTGCAATAGTAAAAAAAATGTCAAGGAATATGAAGACAAAGGAAGAAATAGATGATACAGATCCCAACAGCTTTAGAACTACAACTGGCCATAAATGCTGCTTAGGCTTACAGATAGCCTTTGAACTGGACAATATCTGATTTGACCTAAAAACAATCTTTAATCAGAATGAAATAAAATAAGTCACATTTCTAATTATAAATAGATTGTGGCTCAAACACAAACTTGCTAACACATCAGAAATCTAGTGATTTTTATTTTATATACATTACCTTAGAAACTATAGTTTTTATCATTGATACCAGCTCAAACTAAAGATATGTCATGTCAGCCAAAGAGAAGTTAACCATAATCTAAGGTGATGGAATAAGAGAAAAACAGAGAAGGTATAGCAGATATTTACTAAGTGGAATGAGAAGTGGACAATGTTTGGGTACAAAAAGTGAGTTAAAAGCAGAGGTTTAAGATTTAACACAATGAATTTGATAAGTCTTTTAAAATTTTATGACAAAAATATTTTATGTAATGTCAAAACTAGAAGGGAACTTTAAACACATATAATCCAGAATGTTCATTTTGCAGATAAGCAGGAAATTGTCCATGGTCATACAGCTAATTACTAGGTAATGCTCTTTAAATTTGAACTCAGATCAAGACAAAACTCACTTCTCATTAAAACTTCAGCCTTCCATTTACCTATGTCATGGTCTTTTATTAGAATTTCTTGATTGTTCTTATGTTGAGGGACATAATTTTATTTATGTTATTCTTTGAAGGCACAGGGTGAGAGAGAAGAAGTTGAACAGATTTAAAGGGATAAAATAAATTTATAGAAAACAATCTATATGATTTACATGCTATTTGTACAATAGCAACATAAATATCTTTAGATGAAATATGCTAATTTTAAGATTTATGTATAAATTTTAGTTAAAAACTGGGAATCCACGTATCACTTGGAAAAGTAGTCTCAATAAATCATATTTTTGTCATATCCTATGGCTTGCTAAAAAAAGTTCTTTACAAGTATTTATTTTTTACATTTTATTCCATTTGGTGTTCCCTAAAAATATAATAACATATAATTCTTAGAAAATCAGTGTTAGACCTTTAATTCAGTTTAGTTTCCCAAACTCTGTATTTATTATGTTTCTCTATTCACTATTCAGTAATACCTGAGTCACCTTGTTCACTAGGAAATAATAGATTGGAAGTAGTCTGCTTTCTTATCCATTATTGAATGCACATAACTTTTCCTTTTTGGGGCACATTAGTATAAAGATCAATACAGTGTTTAAATTGGCTGCCCAGTAAGCATCATCAATTGAGATTATGAAGGTGCTACCTATATCTTATGGAACAAATACCAAAATTAATCTGAGTCCAATTATAGTCAATTGACTAAAGTTTTCTCACTTATCACTAGATTAAGAGCCTGATTAGGTTTTCAGTCCATGATAAAATATTGAAACAAATAGGTACTTGCATCTGTATTCGCTCAGCCACTTAGAATGAAAAACATTCAACATTTGGTTAGTGTATTAAAAGATAAATACTGGTTTTGACAGAAAAGAATTACAGATTTTCAGGTTTAAAAGGGACTTGAGAATTTGTTTAGTGTAAATACACAATGCTTCAGTCTTGGGCATATGTCCTATGTTCCAACCTACTGTGTCAAATAATATGCTTTGATGATTTCTTTTCAATTTTTAGCATGTCTCTTGCAAGCTCACATATGTAAGCTTCCTCAACAATTTAGAAAAGCTAGAAATGAATAAACTACTGCAGTCTGTGTATATTAATAAATTCAAACTAAATTTTACATTTTTATTTCTGAAAACACACAAGCATGCATGCAAATAAGCAATTAGAAATTTCCCTTAATCTCACAACATTTTGATTAAAAGCCTTTACTCTGGCCTTTTTAGCTTCATCCTACTTTTCTTCTTCTTTTTCTTTTTTTAGAGACAACATCTTGCTCTGTCATCTAGACTGGAATGCAGTGGCAAAATCATTGTTTGCTGTAACCATGAACTCTTGGGCTCAAGTGATGCTCTCACCTCAGCTTCCCAGGTAGCTGGAACTATAAATGTGGACCACTACCCTCAGCTAATTTATTTTTTGTAGAGACAGAGTTTTGCTATGTTGCCCAGGCTGGTCTCTAATTCCTGGCCTCAAATAATCCTCCCACTTCAGCCTCTCAAAGAGTTGAGATCACAGCCATGAACTACCACAACTAGCCTCATCCCACATATTTCTTAACAGGCATACAATGTGTCCAAACAACCTGACAATTTCATTTTCTTACTTCTGAAATCAATTTAATGTCAAAGATTTTTAGTATCTAATACAACCAGTCATAGGTTTCCCAAATAAAATACTGACAATGGATGAAACTAGAGTTAGATGGTAACCTTTGCCTAATTACTAATATATACCTTCTATTTTAGGTTACACAGACAAAGTAGCCAAGGCAAGTTTTAACTATGGATCAAGAAGCCTACTGACTACTGAAAATATTCAGCTGTTAAGATGTTTCCAGTGTTGATAAAGTAGTCTGGTATAATGCAATATATGGTAACAAATTACTACCAAATATGACTGACCATTTTCTTATTGCTTTTCCTAATATTTTTCTGTTACTTTTTTGTTCTATGACCCATATTTTCATTCTTCTATTGTCAGTTAATTAATTACAGTCCACTCTGTCACAGCTGTCTCTAGCTTCTTTTTATCTTAACATTTTTCATACAACTACTGTCAGCTATACACAAATAAACTAGAAAATCTAGAAGAAATGGGTGAGTTCATGGACACATGTACCCTTCCAAGACTAAAACCAGGAAGAGGTCAAATCCCTGAATAGACCAATAACAAGTTCTGAAATTGAGGAAGTAATTAATAGCCTACCAACCAAACACAACCCAGGACCAGACGGATTCATAGTCAAATACTTCCAGAAGTAAAAAGAGAAGCTGGTACCACTCCTTCTGAAACAATTCCAAAAAATAGACAAAGAGGGACTCCTTCCTAACTCATTTTATGAGGGCAGCATCATCCTGATTCCAAAACGTGGCAGAGACACACAAAAAAATTTCAGGCCAATATCTCTAATGAACATTGATGCAAAAATCCTCAATAAATTACTGGCAAACCAAATCCAGCAGTACCTCAAATAACCTATCCACCACGATCATGTTGCCTTCATCTCTGGAATGCAAGGCTGATTCAGCATATGCAAATCAATAAATGTAATTCACATAAACAGAACCAATATCAAAAACCATATGATTATCTCAGTAGATGCAGAAAAGGCTTTGATAAAATTCAACCCCCCTTCATGCTAAAAATTCTCAAGCTACGTATTGATAGAACTTATTTCAAAATAATAAGAGCTATTTATGACAAACCCACAGCCGATATCATACTGAATGGGCAGAAGCTGGAAGCATTCCCTTTGAAACCCGGCACAAGACAAGGATGCCCGCTCTCACCACTCCTATTCAACATGGTATTGGAAGTGCTGGCCAGGGCAATCAGGCAAGATAAAGAATAAAATGTATTCAGATAGGAAGACAGGAAGTCAAATTGTCTCTGTTTGTAGATGGCATGATTGTATTTTAGAAAACCTCATCATCTCAACCCAAAATCTCCAGCTGATAAGCAACTTCAGCAAAGTCTCAGGATACAAAATCAATTTGCAAAAATCACAAGCATTTCTATACACCAATAATAGACAGAGAGCCAAATTGTGAGTATACTCCCATTCACAATTACTACAAAGAGAATAAAATACCTAGGAATACAACTTACAAGGAATGTGAAGGTCCTCTTTAAGAACTACAAACCACTGTTCAAGGAAATAAGAAAGGACGAAAACAAATAAACACATTCCATGCTCATGGATAGGAAGTATCAGTATTATGAAAATGGCCATACTGCCCAAAGTAATTCAGTGCTATTACCATTAAGCTACCACTGACTTTCTTCACAGAATCAGAAAAAAAAACTACTTTAAATTTTATATGATATGAAGTCAAAGCTAGGTATTATAAGTGTTCACTTGATTTTTGATTCATATAAATTTGCTTGTTTCGTGTAGATAGTTGTTAAACTGGTGTCCTTGTAGGGGGCGGGGGCGATCAGTGAATCCTTCTATTCAACCATCTTGCTCTTCCCCTTTCCTCCCCTTCAACTTTTTAAGTTCTTTTTACTTGAGTTGGACTCTTTACCAGTCTTCAAAAATGTATATAATAACCACCTGTCCTACTTTTCTTTCAAACTTTCAACTTTATTACATAATTCAGTTTCCACTATAATCACATTTATCTCAGTTAGACTGTATTTTCTAATTATGGATGAGGCAATGGTTCATTCCTTTTCACCTACTTTTACTTCTGATTGTTGTGATCTCTTCTTCATATCATATTATGAAATCATTTTTTTGGTAAAATGGCAATTTTTTATAATACACCTGACAGGAACATCATCTTCCTATTCAGAACTTCTGTAATTCCTTGAGCTGAAAATGTGTCCATGTCTCTTTCTCTTTAGAATAATAATAATTAGAGAACAGGTACATGTCCATCATTGTTTCTGCTTCATCCTCTAAAATAATATATGCTCATTTAACTCTGACCTCTCTATAGCATGGTTAAATTAATGTTTTCTTAAAGCATATAGAACGTATTTATGGTGAGAGTTCAATTCTTCTAATTCCTCATTAAAAATTAACCCCAGGTATAAAAATAATCGTTTGTGGTCTTGTTACCTAAATAAAATATACACTCTCTCAGTACCCAGAGCAGAGATGTCAACCAGCATATTTACTGAATAGCTGTTGCATTTAAATGAAGGTTTGAATTTCTAAACAATTTATTTCCATATCATTCTATGCTAATCATGTAATTAAATGTTTTTCTTTCTGTAAAAACAGTTTAGTCTTATCTTATTGAAAAGGACAGTCCCCCAAATGAACATCCTTCTTAGAGATCTCAAACAGCTTGGGGGATTAAAAGATGAAAGTTCTTGGTTTCAAACATCTGACTTACTTTTTCAGGGTCTAGATGTTAAAGATTAAGTGACTGAATTCCTCAGACTGAAATTCTTGTTCAGAATGACTTGCTATTTTGTTTCCATGTGTATCCTTTGAGGCTATTTGTCTAAGGAAAGGAAATTTTTTTGCCATTTGTAAAACTAAATCTTAGATAAGAGCCAAGATAGACACATGCTGGGATTCATAACCTTAAGGCAACCACAATGGAAGGGTGAATGCCTGTGAATCAGTGTTGCTTCTGAATGTCAAAAGTTTGATGAGAAGTTGTGAGGTGAGGAGCAGTCTTCCTGGCGAGACTAATAAAGTAAGAATTTCACTAGATTATCAAAGCAGTGACATTAATTTTAGAGATGTTCTCTAATAGAACATAACACTGCACTGACATATATGACAAAAGAACTATTATTTTAACCTTCAGTAATTTTATTAATTATCATTATGTAACGAAATATGCAGTCCTCATTGCTGTTACATTTTTCTTGAGGAGCTCAACTGCAAACTTCAGCAAAGCTGCTGACCTTCAGTTCAGAAAAAATCATGTGAGTTTCATTATGAATAGCATTGAAAATGTTTGTCAAATGTAAATGGAAAGCAGTATCTATTTGTAACACAAAAAAACTGATGCAACTTAGTAAGCTGAATGTTCTTTCAAAAGTAAATTTTAAAAGTGTTTTCTTTAAATCATATGACAAGAGCTTCCTTGACATATAATAGCCTTGAATCTATTAAGAGGTAGATAGAGGAGTTCAATAGAATCTGTCCAATATGCACTCCATTATTAAAGCATTGATATAAATACTGTGGCTGTATAACTCTGTATGCCTATAACATTGTCTTGTAAATGAAGTTGTTATTTAAATATATTTTTTAAATGTTGACAATTATGTACTTAGAATAATGGAACTAACTTGTAATAATAATAAAAACTGAAGTTACTACCTGTGCTTTCTGGTGTTTGATATATGTTGTCCAGAAAAGTAAATTTGCATTGTTTTCTTGAGAAAACACTAGTTTCTGACCCTATGTGATCCACTTTTGGCTCCAGATATAGTTATAGGGCTTATCCCTTTAAGAGGATTTTAAATCAGTTTGAAATACAGTAGACACTCAAAAGTAAATATTAAATTACTGTTTTAAATTATATAGTTTAACTTAGAAGGTGGCAAATATATAAATTACTTATATCTTCTTTTACATTTTGTTTTCTGTATTCAAACGGGAAATGTATATAATGTGGAGTCCCACATGTGCATCCTTCAGGATGACCCATACTATGGAACCACTGGGAAATAGCTTTAAAGGAGTTTTAGTAGCTAAACTTGGCATTTGGAAAGCGTATTTTGTGTTTAATAAGCTGAACACAAGCCAAGATTTCAGGCAAACAATGAGCAAGAAATTTCCCTTCATTTTGAAAGTTTACTACAAATCCACTGAGCAGTCTAGAGTGTATGGAATTGGAGAGCAAGGATCAAGAAAATGATTGAACAGCAAAAATCAGGAATCTGGCTACTGATCCAAGTTTACCCTTAAGAGAAATACCACAGTATCAAGCAAGAGTGGAATAACAAAGTTGACAAAGATGGGTTTTGAAATATTTAAGGCAAAATATAAATTTTAATTCAGAGGTATTATTTTTTGGATTGCGACTACATTGACTGAATGTATGTTTATTATGTTATTACTGATTTTGTTTATATTGTTGAAAATATAGAGGTTATCCTAAGAAAACACCAAAAGGAAATATAAAAATATTCTTTTAGTCAGTTTAAAAGCTCTAGAATAAGTTCCATTTTGGAATAAGTCAGAATCAATAGAATTTCAGCAAGATTGTTAAGTACATTTTTGCTTCTAGAGACTTAGAGATTGCTTATCAATAGAATTTCTGTTGTTACCCTTTCTCTAGACTCTCATAGCCACTTTCAACTGAAATAGCCCAGTTTTAATACACATTGAGCTTTTCAAAGAAATAAATTAAACATTGTACTATTTTAGATAATGTTGTTCAGGGCTTTTGGGGGGGAAGAGGGTTGTCTAGTATTGTAGAAAATATCATCAATGACAATGTGACTTGTGTATTGTGTACTTGTGAACTGTTTGCTTGTACATTAAAGCAGCCAGTTGTTAACACCAATATCACTCTGCATTTGTAATTGTTCAATTCCAAGTGAGTCTGCTTATATATGAGCATCTGATTGCTTCACTGTGTTTTCCAGAACATTGATGTTGAACATTTATATATTAAAATACAAATTATTTTATTGTATTTTTATTTCCTTCCATTTCTGTTCTGGATGAAAGTTAAAACATAGTATTTTTTTTATGAGACAGAGAAGCTATATTGTCTATGGATTTTATCACAAGATGTAAAACGTTAAAAAAAAAGGTCTTATCTCTCTGATAAGGCTAAAATCACTGGTGTAGGAGATTCAAAAAAGGTGATATGAGCCTGTTTTATTTTCTAAACTATTGTACATTCCTCTAAAGATCGAATTTAGCAAACACATTGAATTTACTGCAAGAAGTTAAACATTATTCAGATTATAATAGGTACAATAAATATTGAATGAATAACAAATGAATGCAATTCTCAAGGTTGCAGAAGGATAAATTTTGACCTGAAATTATAGAAATAAGGATTGGTGAATATGAGGCCATTAGAAATGCATCAAAATTTTTAAGCTCCACAGAATTACAATGATGAGAAAAAAGGAAGTGTGTATTAAGGGGGAAAATAATGTGAGAAGTACTGAAAGAGAAAAGAACTGAATTGAAATGCTGAAGATACATATGCTTGCATACATGTATGTGTTACCGGAGTTTGCCCAACTTTAGGTAAATTAAGGTGAGTTATTCTTTTTGTCAAAAATATCAGGATAAACAAGTAATTATGAAAGAGAAAAAAATCAAAAGTATGGATTTCTCTTACATTATATTATTCATATAATGGCTATGAATTTACAACTAGTGTAATATGATTTTTTTCTTTAAGAATTCCAGAAAACAGAGCTTGCGCTCAGCTTTTAATAGTAGCAGTCAATTTTTTTTCATCTGGTTTTTGTCTGATGGAAGAGAACAAGAAGTAATGATTTCCTTTTATATGTCAATTACATATCAGTAAAACTGCTTTTAAAAAGAATGATTTTCTAGGATGCAACTTTTTTTTTGCTTGGAGAATAAAACAGTAAGATTTAAAAATATATATATGTTAGTGATGCAGAAGTTACTGAGACAAACCTTTGATATGGATGTTATGCTGAGAGTTCCAGATTTTTTTTTTTTTTTAAAGAGGTCAGATTCCAGCTAAGGGTTGATTTTAGAACAGAATACTCTATGACTAATAGCCTTTCATTTATCAAATAACTGGGACATAAGATATTAGCAGGACATACAGCAGAAGCTTCAGAAGGGCTACAAGATTAAAATTATTCCAGTGTATCCAGAGACATGATTGATGAGACTGGATATTTTAAAAAGTAAAATTGTTTATTTCCTTATAAAATAACTGCTATTATATGATGTAATGTGTGATCATTTAGTTTACTTTTGTTAATAAACTCCCATTCTGTTGTGTTATGACTGAACATAAGAGTGGGGAAAACTCAAATGTATACATGCACACACACCATTATTTAATCTGCTGATCTGAGATGAGGAAGCAAATAATGTGAGAAAATGCAGAACTTCCAAGAAAACCAAACAGCTGTAAAACCTATCATTCATTCATTAGTACCTATAGTGTAGAATGGGTTTGACACACTACATCTCACTTAATTCTGTTAAGTTAGAACTCATTCATCTATTTGGCTCTATGTGCTGTTTTTAACTTTTTGTTATGAACCAAGTCTTTATGAAAGGTTTGAATAGTATAAGCAATTGGAATGATCTATGGAACAATTTGAACTACAACATGAACACATCAACGTACGTACTTATGTACATATCAGTATGTGATTACAACACATTACATCAGTCACAAAAAAGCCAGTTTCTTTATACACTTGTCTCTTGGTATTGGCAGGGAATTGGATACAGGACACCTGTGGATACCAAAATCTGTGATGTTCAAATCCTTCACACAAAATGAAACAGAATTTGCATATAACCTATGCACATCCTTCTGTATATATTAAGTCATGTCATTAGATATATTTTCTATATCTAATACAATGTAAATGTTAAGCAAATTATTATATGGTATTATTATTTTTTATTTCTATATTGATTTTTTTCATTTTTTGACTTGCATATTTTTAATCCCCCATTGATTGAGTCCATGGGTATGTAACTCACAGATACAGGGGGCTGAATATACATTTCTAATACAGTTTTTGGATTTATATATTGACATTCTTATTCAAAAGTTAATTCAGTTGAGTTTTTCTCAGCTAATAATCTCCTGGTATGCTCTCCCAGTGAAAGTATAAGAGTTTCTGAATTGAACTGTCTATGTATTCTATACATTCTTTCACTTTGACATTTTGGACTATTATTTCTTTCTCTATTTACAAAGACCCTCTCTACCATCACTACCTTTTCACCATTTCTAGGTTTTGAGAATTAGCTATTCTTCTTCCCTGCAAAGAAATAGACCATTAAATGTATATTAGTTAAGTTACTGGAGCTTAAAACTCTGCAAGATGATACCTTCCAGTGCACATTCCTTTCCTCATAAACTCAATTACCTAGAAAAATAAAATGCCTAACAAAGATTCTGGCCATATGATTGATTACCTCATGTTGCATTTGATTTTTCCTCTTACTCTTTAGTTGATGCCTCAATAATTTGGATGAATTCTTTATGACACATGGCCATTTTATTACTAAATCTGAGCCTCTCAAAATTTTTCCCCTAGCTCCTGGACCATCCTAAATGCATAAATCTATGGTGCTATGACACTGAAGTGCTAGTCAGGGAACAGTATTCTAGTTAGGCTAATACAATAAGGAAGAAGAAATTGAACGGAAATGAATTCAAAATCCAGAGAAGAATGGAAAAAGAACAGGAGTGTGATATTTCCTAGCTTGAGTTTTCATAGATCTTCAATTTAGAGAAGAATACTACAGGGGCACTGATTTTTTTTTTCTGTAATACAAAGCTATATAAATATTACATGCATACATATATCTATGCTCACAAACATATACACATGCGCGCGTGCGCGCGCGCGCGCACACACACACACACACACACACACACACACGAAATTAGGCCTGCAAGGCTGGCTCAGTATCTCGCTAATTACCAGGAGAGATTTTACCTAGCCCTGAGCCAAGCTGCCAAAGCTACCTACATGAATCTCTTCTTAATGACATTACTTATACATTGAAAAAATAAAAACAGTACGCCTACTCCATTTCTGTTCTCCATGTTCCTCCTATCTAACACTTAACAACCTCTATATCAAAACCTACTCAGAAATTGTAAAAATTCCCTTTTCAGAAATAAATGAATAAATGGTAGCTGTAAGTTAGTCTTGATTGCTGTGTTGGAAATCTTTCCAATTCAGAAACCAGAAGTCTTTTCATGCTTTTGAGTTAAAAAATTGAACGGCACTTTACTAACAAATGGAAAAGACAACAGAGGGCACCCTAGCCCAACTTTCCATCTAGTTAGGAGTCCTGGGTGGTTAGGATAGGAAAATGTAAGGCTGGATTCTTGCTTTTCTTTGATACTCATGCAATGCATACTCTTCTCAAGCACTAAAGAACAGAAAAGTAGTTATTGAGAGACCCTTCTCCATAGAAGAATTACATCAACGATTTTTGCTTAAGAGTCAGCAGCATGAAGACTTTCCCATGAATCATGGTACTTTGTTGTCTCAACCTCATATATCTGTAGTAACAGATCATCAAACAAGTCATAGGCACTGTTATGTGATATTAAAAATTGTCCTTTAATTGTAGCCTCTGTAACTGGCCTTTACATCCCCTTCACACAGTTGTTGGGGAATGGTGGGGCGTTGATTTATTAATGAGGTATATTGTCTCAGAAACTTGTAATCTCTTTGCATTATAAGAATTATTTAATCTTTCCCTGCAGTTGATGGGGTGCGCAAATGTTAAGCTTAGGTTAAACGATGCCATTAGCATATGGCACTGATACAGACACGTTTTACAACCCCTGATGTAGCTCTTAAGCCCATGAGTGATCTATAGCAAAGCGGTAAATAAGGTTTACATGATGTCTTTGAATAGGTCACAACACAGTCAGAGAATGACAAATGAAGATGAGCCATAACCTAGTTAGCACCCAGAAATGATCTTCAGCAAGGCTAATTCGTTTGGTCACAGACAAATAACAGAATTTTCTTCTGCTCAGTTCTCAAATGCTGACACTTTTATCTTAAATGTGAAAGATTATTAGATTGATTTTAGGAGGTGAAGAAGAGACATTCGGTCAGAAAAATAATAGCCTAATATATGCTGCCTGCTGAATATATTACTGCCTTGGCTGCCTTCCGCCAGTCTACATCTCATTACTCCACGTGCACATTATATACGCTAATAACACTTGACTGATTAAATCTAAAGTGATAATCCTAAACATAACCAAGCATGTTGCTTTCTACAGACATTTTAGATATAGGTTTCATTTTTCAAAGGCATTTCTTAAAATTATATTGTTTTCAAAATTCATTTTAGTCAAGTTGTAATTTTAAAAATGTTACCAAAATGGGAAAAAATGCTTACAGATAATGATTTATTCAGATTTGTCTCTAAGTATTCTATACACATAGAAAATTATACATACATAATACTACATATGTATGCCAGATTTCATGAGAAAACTAGCATGATTAAAAACAAATAACTTCAAACTTCCCCAAAGCTACTCTTTTCCATAGAAAAATGAAATAAAGAGTAGATAACAAAATGAAATAGACTCTCTTTCTGTTGTTCCCTGTCTTTTTAATGTAAAGCTCTATATAAAGTCAATGTTTTACCTTACAACATATACTTCATGCTAATTGCTATATACTAGTGTGACAACTAGTTAAAATATTTATTTATGTACTATATGTATTACTCTAAGTGAATTATTTTAGATTAGTTCTACATTATTAAACTACTTAATCTATTTCAGACCAATTAGAAGAAAGAACTCTTAAAGCAGCATCTGAGATAATATAGTCAGAAATATATTTGTAATGTTTAAATGTAAATCATGTTGGGCAATAAAGGGAAATGAGAAAAATTCATCAACTTTTAATTAAAAAACTATAATCTGGTAATTTTAAAGATAATTATCTTGATTAGCCTCATAGTATGTAATAAGTGCAGCATGGTATGGTAGAAAAAAAAATAGTGATCAAATACTTCTGAGTCAGAATTCCAGCATCAAATATTAGTATTTTGATAAATAGTTCATTTACTGCTCTAAAACTCATTGTCATTATTTGTAAAAGCAAATAAAACTAGAATGTTGATGAATATTACACAGATATCAAATGTAAAAGGTTTCACAGAGACTTGATTCAGCAATGCCACCAATACTGTAGCTTTGCTCTAGCTATTATAATTATGTGTCCTCTTAGAAACATACCTTTTTCCACAGAAAAATTCCAGTCAAATAGGTTCCTAGTTTACCCAGTCACAAAAATACCACATCTATACCAAATTATTTTGGAAAACGTATAAGTAAATAATTAGGCATAGAAATAACACATATCCATGTAAATGATAAAAAATTGGAATAATTGATACTGTCCAAAATAGATGTAATGATATAGATAACTTATTTTCTAATATATTTCCACATTATTTATTTGCTCACTTGCATGGAGTTCAAAAAGGTAGACATATACATTTAAAACCATCACTATTTACATACAAGCTTAGATAATTCCAGGTTTGCCTTTTCTTTGTGTCTATGTGTGTGTATGTACATATATACATCATGGATATGTATCTGCATGCATCTATATGTAAATGAACACATTTTGGATTACATAGAGTATATTCTGTTAATGAACACATATTTTGGATTACATAGAGTATATTCTGTTATCTGCTATTAAATTTAATACACTATGAATGTGTTTCCATATAACCAACTGAATATTATAAAATATGCAGCATTTAAACAAGTTTCTTGAAGATAATCTGACTCCAGTTGGAAAAATACTCATATTCCTTTACCTATTAGAATATTAGCTGTGGTTGATAATATCAGTTTGGGGAAACTGAATTTAAAAACTTTATTGTATGTATTATTCAAGCAAAAGATTGTCAAAGACAAGATGTCCTGAAGAGTAAGGAGATGTTTTCACTAAGGCAATTGCAATAAAGAAAATGTTCATTATTAAGTGATAACTCAAATACAGAGAGGGGACATTAAAAACTTAGATAGGCAGGTACATAAAGGAATTTTAGGAAGACTGGAGGCAATCTTACCTAAGAAGGTAAAGGGTGAAAGTGGGTTTTAACAGAGTCAAGCTGGTTCTGGAGCATAAAAAGGTGGAGAGGTATCTTAACCATCACTCTTTTTCCAGAGTGCAGGAAGGACTTCAGTAAAATTACACGTTGTTAAGCCTTACAAACAACCGCATAAAAAGGAAGAGCCTGTAAATTTGTAGCAGCGGCAATAGCTAATCTGGATGATTTTGGTCAAAATAGTTGTTTCTCTTAATTCAGCACTGACAGTATAAGGAATCAATTAATAGCAACTGCATCCATAGCCCAACTCACAACTATAATACATTGACACAAATGTAGCCAGAATTTGACTAAGAGATACAAGGGAAGTCTTGTTAATATTTGAACTTCAAGTCTATAGCATTAATCTCTCCAATAGGATAGCAAAATGTAGTGCCAATTTCTAAATTTCCATTTCCCTGTGTAATATTTCAAAGGAATTACAGAGAGGTAATTTAAGTAAATATAGTCTATATGGTGGTTTTGACCCAGTGTCCCCTGACTCTGCATGTCACCCTGCTTTTCTATGGATTTCTGAGCAGACCACTCCCAGTTTTGGTCCCACATTTGTGAAACTATAATTAAACTTTCCAAGCTATTGCTACCATTGGGACCATGTGTCAAAAACACAGAATTTTGTCTCAATTTCTTTCTATGGATCTAAATATACTGAAACATTTAACAAGATTGTGCTGAATCTCAGGCGAAGTAAAATAGCATTACACTGGCGAGTAACTTCAAAGTGCTGGACTGAGGTTATTTCTTCCTTACTGAAGCCACCTCTATTAAATTTCTGATTGCTCTGGTGTTGTTAAAAAGCTTGCGTATCTATTCCAATATGTGTCTGCTTCTATTTCCTGCTTTCTGATCAAACTTCTCAAGCAAATTTGCCTGCAAAAGAATGTCATATGAAATGATACCTTTATAAAAACAACACTCAGCCTTCAATAGATGTTTCAAACAAACCAGGTGAGGCACATTTAAAGCAGGTACTGGGCTAATTACTCTGATATAGTCCATATAGGATCTAAATGGCTCAACTTTCTCCATTTCAAGGGCACCTTAGTCCATTTATTGCCGCTGCAAAAGAATACCTGAGGCTGGATAATTTATAAACAAAAAGGATTTATTTGTTTGACAGTTCCGAAGACTTCAGAAGCAGCATGACACTTGTATCTGCATATGGAGAGAGCTTCAGGCTGCTTCCACTCATGATGGAAGAGATGTGCAGAGATCACATGGCAAGAGAGGAAGCAAGACAGAGGGAGGAGATGCCAGGCTAATTTTAACAATCAGCTCTTGCAGAAACTAACAGAGCAAGAACAAACTGGCCCCAGAGAGGTCATTAATCTATTCATGAGGGATCTGCTCCCATGACCCAAATACATGCTATGATGCCCCACCTCCAACATCAGGGATCAAATTTCAACATGAGTTTTGGAGGGGTAAAATCTAAACCATAGCAAAGAGTTACACAAAACAACAGCAATTTCGGTATGCAAAGGTGCATGGTATGGTATCACAGCCCTTAAATCTCAATGCTTTAACATATAATTTAGACCACATTTAAAACACCTGTTATCATCACCTAAGGATTCTGTTGTACAATTATCCTCACTGTGTGACCCAGGCTGATGGAATTGTCATCAGCCAGAACAAAGGTAATTACCAGAGGGAAAGAATGAAAAATCTACAATTTTTATACGGAAGAGACTCACATTAATTCTGCTCAAATTGCATTCACTAAATCAAGTCACAATGCTCCACTAGTGGGAAGGGGTCTCTCAAAGCAAAGATTGCACTGAGCCAGTTAAACAGGCCAGAGACTTTATTCAAGCCTACTGCCATGAAGAAAGCGTCAGATTCAGCCTGAGCTCAACTCCACTGAAACAAAAGTTTAAAGGGGATTTCTTTAAGAGTAGGGTAGGAGAACCTTAGACCACCTGTGTTTGCTAACTGGCTTTACCCAATTCAAAAGTAAACTTTCTCTGATCTACTTGGCAGAAGACAGTTTTTTCCACATTGCAGCAAGGCACCTGCCCAAGTTAGACGTTAAGACTCCTTCCTTTCCATAGAAACTGAGAAATAGAGGAACTACCTCCCTTAATGATTATGTGTGAAAGGAACAGATGCCAGGTCCTTGAGAAAGCTCCTCTTGGCTTGTAAAATGCAAGAAGTTTAAAAAAAAAAAATGACATGCATCTCAGAGGGGAAGAGATACAAGTCTTTTTTTCACAATGAAAAGTTTTCTAAAGTATGTTTTCTAAGAAAAAAGAGGGCAGAACCCTAGAGGCAGGAAGAAGCCTGTATAAAGTTTATTCAAGCTGAGAGTGTCTTAGGTCAGGGAGCAGCATTCCTAATGTGGGTCTGAGAAGGTTTATTGATCTTTTAGGTGGACAACATCAGAGGCTACTGCCAACACAAAACATTTTCACTCTTAGTTGGTGACTCACCTGCAGTGTGGGCTTATATTGAGCCTCTTTAAATTTTCATTTCTGCCATTAATAGTGAAGAGTTTCTGTTGGCTTCAATGGCAATAAAACCACTAAAAGAAGGATAGCTTATCCATTATGAAATTCTAACCAGCCTCACCTACCTACTGGCAGAATGTGGGTGAGTCCTTCTGCTACTAGTTTCATGTAGCGTAGAAGCCTTGTTGACTTTGACCTGGAGGTACCTGGCTCTGTGTTGCTAATACTCAGCTCAAAGCCAGTCACTGAAGGTTTACCTCTTTCTGACAGAAACAGTTCATAGACTCCAGTTTAAGCACTTGGGAAAACAGATCCACCAATGCAAAACAGTACAGACAAATACCTCAGCTATGGTGACAGAGGGAACCCCTGGAATTATTTAGGCCAGATTCTCTGCTGATGTCATCACCCTTTCCTGGACAGTTTTAATATCCAAATTCAGTAATCCACTTTTTTTTTTTTTTTTTGAGACAGAGTCTCTGTCGCCCAGGCTGGAGTGCAATGGCGTGCTCCTGGCTCACCACGAACTCCGCCTCCCAGGTTCAAGCGATTCTCCTGCCTCAGCCTCCCCAGTAGATGGGATTACAGGCATGTGCCACTTTTAATAATTTTGTGCTTAATAGGTAAAAACAGACCATAATTGTCATTTTTAACCACATAGATCCCAGCAAGGGAGAAGGAATTATGCCTACTAAGGGTGCTAAAGGCTAATTAGGAACTTGTTAGCTCTGTTTATGCTTATGCAAATCTGCAAGCATAATACTGGGGACTGTTAACTACATGATATAACTTGCTGAAAAGTGCTAAGGAATCAGCAAACCACAGCAGCAATAGCAGCTCACTCTGAACTGGTAAGACATCTGTCATTCAGCCTCAGGGATGTGTGGTGCTCTCAACAAAAGACCTAAATTTCCTACCTGGGATCTCCACTAGCAAGTCCCATATATCTCCACTAACAAGTCCCATATAAGACCTAAATTTCCTGCCTGGGATCTCCACTAGCAAGTCCCATATCTCCACTAGCAAATCCCATATATTACTTGCTAGACATGTTTAATGAAACCCATCTCTGCAAATAGAATGTGATGGGTAGGGATGTGTCATGCTGTGTAATTCTATGAGGTCATTCATCTTTTGTAGTCCTTCCAAAATTAGAGAATGACCTAATAGAGGTAGCGATATTAGTAATTCTAAAGGTACAGGCACTCTGAAATCTTCAAGACTGTGATCAGGTCTTTAACCTCATTACCTTCTTAAGGGTTATAACTCCTTTAAGGAAAATTTTTATTTCATATATTCTTTGAATATACAGAACCACATTTACTTAAGGTTAAGTTAAGAAACAAAACAGGAGCTTGATGGCCAACCAAATGGTCAATAATTATTATATCTGTTTCCTGGTGGTTTTAAAAGAAAACCTGGCAAATCAGTCAAACTTTAGGTGGGCAACAGAAACATATTGTTACCTGTCAAAAAGTATACTAATAAAAAGTATCTTACTCTTATTAAAAGTATTAAGAGTTTCTATTGCACATTGAATATGCACTAGACACAGCAGTGCCTCACTAAACAACTGGGATATGATCTGATAAATGTGTTAGGTGATTTCATTGTTTTGCAAATATCACAAAGGTTACTTAAACCTAGATGTAGCCCACTACACACTCTGGCTATATGGTAAAGCCCAGTGCCTCTAGGATCTAAATATGTATAGCATGTCACTGTACTGAATATAGTATGCAGCTGTAACACACTTACACCAACTATTTGTGTATACAAGCCTTTGTATATCTAAACATAGAAAAGAGTAAAAATAGATAATCATAATTTTATGGGACCACTTTCACAAATGGGATCCATCGTTGACAGAAATGTCATTGCATGTACTTGAATGTACATACATTGAATGCATAAATGCGAAGCTGAATTGTATAACTACATCTATCTCTAACTTAATTTCTAATTAAGCAAACCATGACATGTTCACCGCAAAAGTTTACTGCCACTAATCTGATGCTTTCATCTTTTTTGATAATAGTCAGTCTAATAGGTATGAGATGATATCCTTTTGTCATTTTAATTTGCATTTCTCTAAATTACATAGCTTCAAAAATACTTAAAGCAAGATGACATGAATTAGAAAAGTGTCCTGTGTTCCTGAACTGGATGAATTAATATCATTAAAAGTTTCACAATATGCAAAGCATAATATAGATCCCATGCAATGCCTATAAAAATTTCAACATCATTCTTCCCAAAATAGAAAAAAAATTCTAAAATTTATATTATAAAACAATTCTAAAACCACAAAAAAACCCTGAATATCCAAAGGAAACTCGACCAAAAAGAAAAAAAGAAGGAGGCAATACATTACCAGATTTCAAAACACATCATGAAGCTATGGTAACCAAAACATGATACTGGCATAAAAATAGACATATCTACTATATTAGTTAATTTTATGTTGCTTCAGAATACCATTAACAGAAATTTATTTAAAATGAATTTATTTCTTACAGTTCTAGAAACTCAGAAGTATAAGGTTAAAGAGTTTTGTCTAATGAGACTGCTTTCTGCTCATGGGGATTGTGTACAGGGTCCTGGAGTATCTTGTAGCAAGGAGGCTGAGTATGCTCAAGTGCTATCCTCAGATCTCTTTTTCTCTTATAAAGTCACCAGTTTCACTTCCATGGTAACTCATTAATCCATTAATCCATGAATGGATCAGTTCATTCATGAAGGCAGAACCCACATGTTCCAATCGCCTCTTAAAGGCCTCCTCTTCTCAATTTTGACACATTGAGGATTACATTTTAACACAAATTTTGGAGGAGAAAAATATTCAAGTCACAGTATCAACCAATGGAGTAAGATAGAGAGCCCAGAAGAAAACTACATATCTACAGTCAAATGATTTTGGATTAAGGTGCCAAGAACACACAATTAAAAAAAAAAAAAAAAAAAAAAAAAAAAAAAAAAAAAAAAAAAAAAGTCCCTTCAATAAATGATGTTAGGAAATCTGGAAATTCACAAACAGAAGAGTAAAAATGGACCCTTATCTTACCTCTTACATAAGAATCAACTTGAAATGAATTAAAGACTTAAATATATGAACTGAAACTGTAAAACTTCTAGTAGTTTACAGACGCCTTTTGTCTATATGTAAGACCTGAAACTGTAAAACTACTAGAACTGGTTTTACTTCCAGTACTACTTCTAAAACTACTAGAATATTTACAGTTTCAGGTCTTACATATAGGGAAAAGGTTCCATGATATTGGTGTAGGGGGACATTTCTTGAATGTGAACCACCATTGATTGTTGTTTTTTTTTTTTTTTTAATTTCATTTTAGGTTTTGGGGTACATGTGAAGAACATGCAATATTGTTGCATAGGTACACACATGGCAGTGTGGTTTGCTGCCTTCCTTCCCCTCACCTGTATCTGCAATTTCTCCTCATGCTATCTCTTCCCACCTCCCCACCCACCCGTCCCTCCTCCATTTCCCCCCAACGGACCCCAGTGTGTAGTGCTCCCCTCCCTGTGTCCATATGTTCTCATTGTTCAACACCCACCTATAAGTGAGAACATGCGGTGTTTGATTTTCTGCTCTTGTGTCAGTTTGCTGAGAATGATGGTTTCCAGGTTCATCCATGTCCCTACAAAGGACACAAACTCATTGTTTTTGATGGATGCATAATATTCCATAGTGTATACACATCTAGTCTTCACCTTCCACTGACTGCTACAGATTAACTTAAATGAAGTCATGGAGTTAACATCCTCGCACCGCTGTTTTATTTTATGATGATGAAATACATGCTCCCATGAAGGAGTTCAAATGCTCTGCCATAAACTGTATTGCTTATCTAGGCATCATATTACTGCTCATCCTCCTTGTCAAATTTAAGACTTACTATAAAAGATAGTCAAAAGAGCAAAAGGCACTTTATTCCATAAAAAGTATAGCAAAAGTAGCCCTCAGGACTCCCAAAAAATAAGCAAAAGCCCACTATTGTAACATTAAGTTTAATAATGTAAGCTCATTAAAAAAACATTACTCTTGGCTGGATGCGATGGCTTACACCTGTAATCCTAGCAATTTGGGGGGCCAAGGCAGGTGGATCTCTTGAGGCCAGGAGTTTGAAACCCTTCTTTCACTCAAGATTTTCACAAATAGGAGAAATGCCTTTAATAAAAAAAGGTTAAGGCAAACCAGTCCTGAGTATTTTCTAACTTCAGATAGCAAATCCAGGGAGTTTTATAAATTAATTCACATCAGAAAATATTCCCAATGATTCATCCAAGACATTTCCACTCTTTATAACTCAGTTTTAGTCAAACTAGACTTTGAGTGATTAGCTCTGTGTAGATGAGGAGGGAGCATTTTTAGAGAAATATTGACTGTCTCCTAATATTTAAAATGTGTCTACTATATTTAACCTAACCAACCATCTCTGAGAATTTATTTTAGGAAAATAATACCAAAGATAGAAGACAGAAATGCAAAAAGGTTCATTGCTGCATTTATTATAATAGTTAAAACTGAATATTTTAATATTAACAGTAACATTATAATATTGACTACTTATACTATAAACAGTTCTATTCATTTAAGATTAATTAACTCCCTTTAATTAATATATACATCTCAACTGGTTGCATAATCTATGCTCTTAACCATCAAATCTTTCTGTCCCTCAAATATACAATTAAACAGTACATTTAAATTAACTCTAGATGGATTAAAGATTTAAACGTAAGACTTAACACCATAAAAAACCTACAAGAAAACCTAGGCAATTCCATTCAGGACACAGGCATAGGCAAGGACTTCATGACTAAAACACTAAAAGCAATGGCAACAAAAGCCAAAATAAACAAATGGTATCTAATTAAACTTAAGAGCTTCTGCACAGCAAAAGAAACAATCATTAGAGTGAACCAGCAACCAGCAAATGGGAAAGAATTTTTGCAAGCCACCCATCTGATAAGGGCTAATATCCAGAATCTGAAAAGAACTGAAACAAATTTACAAGAAAAAAAACAAACCCATTCAAATGTGGGCAAAGGATATGAACAGACACTTTTCAAAAGAAGACATTTATATGGCCAACAAACATGAAAAACTGCTCATCATCACTGGTCGTTAGAGAAATGCAAGTCAAAACCACATTGTGATACCATCTCACACCAGTTAGAACAGTGATTATTAAAAATTAGTAGACAACAGATGCTGGAGAGGATATGGAGAAATAGGAATGCTTTTACACTGTTGGTGGGAGTGTAAATTAGTTTAACCATTGTCCATTGTGGAAGACAGTGTGGCGATTCCTCGAGGATCTAGAAATAGAAATACCATTTGACCCAGTAATCCCATTACTGGGTATATACCCAACGGATTATAAATCATTCTATTATAAAGACATATGCATATGCATGTTCATTGTGGCACTGTTTACAATAGCAAAGACTTGGAACCAACCCAAATGCCCATCAACAATTGACTGGATAAAGAAAATGTGGCACATATACACCATGGAATACTATGCAGACATAAAAAAGGATGAGGTCATGTCCTTTGTGGGGACATGGATGAATCTGGAAACCATCGTTCTCAGCAAACTGACCCAAGAACAGAGAACCAAACATGACATGTTCTCACTCATAAGTGGCTGTTGAACAATAAGAACACATGGACATAGAGAGGGGAAAATCACACACTAGGGCCTGTTGGGGGATGGGAGGCTAGGGGCAGGATAGCAGGGGCTGGGGAGACTGGGGAGGGATAACAGGAGAAATACCTAATGTAGGTGATGGGGGGATGGAGGCAACAAACCACTATGGCATGTGTATACCTGTGCAACAATCCTGCAAGATCTGCACATGTACCTTACAACTTAAAGTATAAGCAAAAAAAAATCTCAAAGGCAACACAACATTTTTTTACTGGATGCTATCATGGTTACTGGTTGAAACAATAACAACAAAAATGGAAATCCAGTTTGCTTTTGCATTCTCATCACAAAGACAGTGATAACTCTCCCACTCACTCTTAGAATTAAGAAAGAGTGCAGTCTGCGAAGCAATCTAAGGAAAAAGATGGATGATTTACCCCTCAGAATCTAACATCTCAAGTTTTAAAAATAGCTTTCCTTTAACATTTTGGCTGTGACACCCCTTGTGATCTTTATTTCTATGTGTCAACCTGATTGGGTCATAAAATGCCCTAATACTTGGTTAAACTTTATTCTTGGTCTGTCTATGGGACTGTTTCTGGATAAGAATAATAGCAATACTAAAATCTGTAGACTGAGTAAAGCAGATTGCCCTCTCCAATGTGGGGTGGCTTTATCCAACTCATTGAAGGCTTGAATGAAACAAAAGGGCTGAGAAAGGGAGCCTTTGTCCTCTCTGTCTTTCAGGTTAGACATGTTTTCCCCTATAGCCAACTCAAACTCAGACCCAAATGTGTACTTGAAATTACATCATTGGATCTCCTGGTAGACTTGGACTCAAACGTGGACTTTAAGTTACACCATTGGGTCCTCTAGTTCTCAGGTTTATAGACCAGAACTGGAACTATACCATTGACTTTCCACAGCTTCCAGATTGCCTACTGCAGGCTTTGGGGTCACTCAGCCTCCATAACTCTGAGCCAATCTCTTATAATAAATCTCTCCCCTTTTCTAATACATTATTTATATGCATTTTAGCCTGTGAATGACTCATGAAAACATCTATAAGTATATATGATTAATTAATAAAAAAGACCCTTGACTCCTCCTCCTTGGTTAGTCACTTGTGCAATGTACACTTCTCTGGACCATTGATCTAACATACATGAGAACATTCTACTGACGTGATATTCTTTTTCTTAACAGACATGAAAGATTCAGTGCTCCTTGATGTGACCTACCTATGGGCTTCTAATATAACATCTATGAATGTTCATAGAAAAATATAGAAGATTATCCCCCCAAAATAGCTAACAAACTATTTGGAATAATCAAACAATTCAGCAGTTTTAAGATGAATTATCAGCATATCAAAATTTATCATCTAAACCAGTCATTACTAACTAAAAAATTTAACTAAAAATAATTTTAGTTAGCACCTACTGTGTAAACATAAATTTCTCAAAATTTTAATTCTAATCAACTCTAATTTCATTTATATATTTCAAAGGCCAGAGGGTTCTTTTGTGTTTCGTTTCCTGGGAAAAATAAAATATTCTTCAATAAATAAATAAATAAATAAATAAATAAATAAATAAATAAATGGAAGATTCTTCTTCATGCAAAGAACAATTTTCCCCTGCTCTTCAATGATAGTGGTCTTTAGGATCTATAATTTTTAAAGGGCTTAAAAATAAAAGAGACAAAATGTTCATGCTGAAATTTAGTGAGATCCCTGGTCTAAACTGATATACATTCCTGTATTTTAAAGTCCTTTTGGTAATCTTTAGTGAAAGAAATAGGAAGGAGAACTCACTGAGATGGAGAAAACAGAGTATGTTAGGAAGTCAGTAGTACTCTTTGGGTGTTCTGCTTAAAGAGACATAGTAGGGTTATATGTTTTGTTTGTTTGTTTGTTTGCTTTGGAGACAGTGTCTTGCTCTGTTGCCCAAGCTGGAGTGCAGTGGCCCAATCTCCACTCAAGGCAACCTCTGCCTCCCACGCTCAAGCAATCCTCCCATCTCAGCATCCCGAGGAGGTGGGACTAGAGGCACATGCCAAGGTGTCAGGTTCATTTATTGTATTTTTGTAGAGGTAGAGTTTCTCCATGTTGCCCAGCCTGGTGGTCTTCTTTTCTTGAAATTAAATGTGATTGTGTAACTTGCTTTGGACAAGGAAATATAAGAGGAATTCATGCCTATCATAAATTCACCATGCATGATTCACTGCTCTCTGTTTTGGCCTTGTAAACTATAGGGATGTAAGTCAAGAAGGAGCCTTTATCAGCCTCAATTCCTGACTATGATTAGCAGAGAAACATGACTAAGGTTGCCAGATGTAGCAAAAATCTAAGACATCCTGTTATATTTAAATGTCATAGAAACAAACTAGTATGTTTTATTGTAACTATTTCCTATGCAATATCTGGGACAAACTGAAGCCAAATATATACTCATTATTTATCTGAAATTCAAACTTAACTGCAGGTCCTATCTTTTATATGACAACTATCCTTCTAGTCTCAGCTTCATGCCCCTACATGTAGATTTTTTTTTAATAAATAAATGTATGTTTTGAGTTATGCTGTTGTATTTTACTGAGTCTATTTTACTAAATACATTGCTCTATTAGATGTCTTTCTTCATGAGTTACTAAATTGTGTGTGTTACTGATAACTTTACTTTTCTTACAAACTTATATGAAATCTTTGCTCAACATTTAAAAATAGAATTTTTGATTAAATGGGAAAAAATGGAAAGAACTATGCCCTTTACTTCTCAGAAGGTGCCTATGGGCTTCCATTTCAGTAAAAATAATGGCTTTGCAGATGGAAGAAATGATATTTCTAATCTATGGATGACAAAGGGATACTGAAAAAAAATTACTGAGAGTCATTCAGGCCTTCTGGGGATGGAAATCGAATTCACAAAAAATAGTAGCAACAACAACAATAGCTTCAGACAGAATAAAGAGAAGAGATCAACAAGTCTGGACCTTGCCCCATTATAGCTTAAATATATATTGAATCAACAGAAAAGACTGACTCAGCCCAAAGAAACAATTAGAGCTACCAGTATTTGATTAAATTCAATGCTCTAATCTGTTTGTACCATATCTCATGCCTCCGGATTTCAAACATACAAGACAAACAACGGCATCTGATCCTCACTTGTATTATTTTGTATTTCTGACACTAAAGAATTTTAAAATGTGATTTCATTTAACTACCTTGCACATATTTGGAAAGCAAAGATCCTGCTGTATATTTGATACATGGAGCAATTTGGCCTCTGATAATTTTTTTTCGTTTGATAAAGACAGCATTTTTCATTTCTTCCACCCACAATAAATTATTTCCCCCTTCTGCAAAAGTAAACAGCATACTCCAGTGGAGAGATTTAAGGCTTTACCAAAATATTGCAGATCTTTTTAAATATGTGAAATAAGTTCTCAGAGTCAGACAGATTCTCAGTAATTACTAAATTCAATCACCTGGTCCTGAAAACGTGTACTAAGTTACAGTGTTTTTCAAAATTGTGGTGGTTGGCTGGGTGCAGTGGCCATGTCTGTAATCCCAGAATTTTGAGAGGCTGAGATGGGTGGATCACTTGAGGTCAGAAGTTCGAGACCAGCCTGTACCAACATGGTGAAACCCCCTCTCTGCTAAAAACACAAAAATTAGCCAGGCGTAGTGGTACACTCCTGTAATTACAGCTACTTGGAAGGCTAAGGCCTGAGAATCACTTGAACCCAGGTGGTGGAGGCTGTAGTAAGCCAAGATTGCTCCACTGCACTCCAGCCTGGGTGACAGAGCAAGACTGTGTCAAAAAAAAAAAAAAAAAAAAAAATTGTGATGGTTGACAGTGGTGACCTATTATGTTTTATGTATATTAGAACTTTGGAAGTTTTGTATCAAAAACTGCTAGGTATGTATACAACTATCTATCTTACTCCAGAATCTTGGCTGGTGCCATCTTAACTCTTATCATAGGTCCAAAACAGGGAAGCAAACCAAAATATATTTTTTCTTCCTAAAAGAGAATCATGTGTTCTATTTTCCCACCCCTACTGTTTTGCTCTCTGTGTACTCATCTCTATACATCTAAACTCAATGCAAAGAAGTGATTGTATTTTTATACAAAAGGAAGAAAGAAAATACTTGTCATTAAGTCTCATAATTTCCCAAGTAATTTATTGAAAGAAAGGACAAAGATGCAATTAATTGTTGGTATATATTTACCCCAGGAATGAGCATACCAATTTCTTTGTATTCTGAAAAAGGTAAATGTGTTTTTAGTTTGATACCAAGGAAAGTATCAGGATATTCAAGATTTCTTTATCTGGGGTATTTTTTTGTTTGTTTGTTTTTCTCTGTTTTCGGTATGAAAGCAGATTCCTAAGTGAATTTCTTCAGAAAACTTCATTTGGTATTTCTCAATTTTGACTGGGAATATTTGGTTTTTCTTCACTCTACACAATTTGGGAGAACAAAAATCAGCACATTTTCAACTTCTAGATCTAACTATTTTATTATATTTACATTTATATTTATTCTATGTTTTAAAAAACAAAAACTAATGAGAGCATTATAAAGTGAATGTCATTTTACAATCTGCTTTTGCACGTAACCAAGAATTATGAGTATGTTCCCTATATGTAAGTGTTTTCTGCACTGTGTTTCTTAATGGCTGATTTCCATTTTGTGGAGAAACTGTAACATTTCACACTGCAGGATATTTACAGAGTTGCCAACTTAATGAAATAAGCGAATTAGCTAAAGATATTCTTGTAAAGAAACCTTTGTGTATGCATAATTATATCATAAGTACCAACATAAAGAAATTCAGTCGCTTTATCTATGGGTACTCATAGTTTAAGGTTTTTGATTCATATTCCAAATTAACTTCTAAGAGGTTTTTACCTAATTTAAAATGAAGGTATCCATTTATGCCCAGTGCCTGCAAAACTGGGTTTTTAACCTTCTATTTTATCTTTGTTGACAGATTATGGTAAAATTTATTCATTTTAATTTCAAATGTTTATTTGTAAGGATGAAAAATGGTATGTTTATGTGTAACTTGTATTTGTTTTTGAATTACCTAATTTTCTTATTGGTTGGTAAGAATTTTTTTACATGTTGAGATTATTAATACTTTTGTTCTCATATGCTATACATTATTTTTTAATTTACTGCTTATATGTTATTTCTATTTATGGTATTTTTATTTATGTTATCTTAATTTTTAATATAAATAATTCATAAAAGTGGCAACAAGTCAAGTAATTGTATAAAATCAAATGATTAAAAATGATTTTGATTCTGATTTTTACCACCCTGTTTATCAACTTTAGATAATAACTAATGTTATCCCACTATGCTATGTGACAGTTTAGATCACATATTTTCTCTTTTCTTCTGCCTTCCTCTTAATGATTATTATATTAATATTTTTTCTTCCATTGTTGACCTTTGTTCCTTCATATAATAACCTTTTTACTTCTATTTATTTTTCCATCCCTTTTATTCTGTATCTAAGCTCCCCTCCAGGTCCAATGATAATATTAGCAATCTAATATTTAGTTAGATTGCTTTATTCCATTTATTACTGCCCTTTTATCTCCTATCTTTTTACAACTACATTCTTACACAAATTTATCAAGAATGTTGGTCTGCACATGTGTTAATATTGTATTTTACAATCATGATCATGTCTTCTATGCTTCCATGGAAACCAATAAGCAGTGTCTTTATTATTTGACCTATAGATAGGCATAATATAAAACCTACAATGCCCAGCCGAACACTGTGCTAATATTTCCTTCACTCTGGATACTTCTGGATACAGAAGGTTTTCAGTATCGAGGTCATGATTACTTTCTGTAAACTATGTTATATATGTATTTTTTTTTAATTTTAAGTTTGTTTAAATTTGTATCATAACTTTTCTTACAGATACTTTTGTTCCTGGCATTTCTATTGTTTTTCAAGTTAAAGAATTAGATGCTTTTGTAATATCTGATGTGTTAATTTCTGTCTTCTCAGTCATGACATATACTATGTTGAATAGTTCTTTCTTAATGACTTCTCTGGAATAGCCTTCCATTATTTGCTTCAATTCAAACTAATTGTTCCTTAGACCCATTATAGTGCTGCTGTTAGGAGTACTTCATTCATTACTTTTTCAAACTATGTCCAGTTTTTCCTAGATCATGTATCTTTCTCATTAACACATACACACACACACACACACACACATAATATATAGAGAGACCATAAACATCACTTATTTTAAATTTACCTCCATTATTGCCACATTAGTTGAAAATATATACTCTAAAGAAGGCTATACCACACTTACTAGCTATATAACCATGGACAATTTTCTCTTTTTTTTTTTTTTTTTTGTATATAAAAGGGGGTTTCTAGTTTCTAGCAGTACCATTTCATAGGGTTGTGATGAGAATTAAGTATTCCAATGCTTATACTTAAGGGAGTATGTGACATTGCAATATTTTTCACATAATGATTTATTGAATAGATATTAAGATAAAATTGTATGTCCTCACAACACTGAATAGAATATCTGGAATACTTTCTCAAATGATAATGATAAAGTTGTTCTCCTTTTCCTCAACTCTTGTGGAAATGCTTCCATTGAGTTTTTAAAAGATTTGATGCTGATGTTGCTTCTGAACAAATATATAGCATTCTATTAAAAAAATTATTCAATTTATATGGAGCTTCTTTTAAATCAGACATGCTTATCAAACTGTAGCAAATATATTTTTACATTTATGAAGATAATAATTTTCTTCAAACTATGGAATTAACATTAATAAAAAGCTATGATTCTGAAGATCCTTTATTTTATTTGGTTGTATTGTATTATGCTTTAGAATGGCATATGTATATATTTGGTTAATACTTTATGTAATTGAATTTGGTTGCTTAAATATCTTTGCTGTATTTTTATTTTAGTGATTGGCTATTTTAATAAAAACCACTGGGAGTTGAATTACATATCTGTTGCTGCATAGCAATCACCTCGACCTTTTCAACATTTAATATCTTAAACAGACATTACTTGTTTAACGTGGTTTCTGAGGGTCAAGAATCCAGGACTGTCTTAGCTGATCAGTTCTGGTGCAGACTCTCCCATGAGATGGCTGTAAAGTTGTCAACCAGTACTTATATTCTTCTAAGACACAACTTGAGCTGGAAAAAGGGCTTCCAAGCTCAATTTAATGGTTGTTGGTAGTCTTCAGTTCCTCTCTGGCTATTGGCCAGATGGTTTAATTTGTCACTACCTGAGCCTCTTTACTGGATTGCTTAAAACATGCAGCTTACTGACAGATCCAAGAGAAAGAGCAAAAGCCAATGAGAGCATTGGAGAGTGTGGGAGAGAAGAGGAGAGCAAAGAGACAAACAGAGAAAGGAAGATGAAAGAGTTCATCTTTCATGAAAGAGTGGGAGAGAGAAAGCCCAAATGGAAGCTGAAGTCTTTTTATTAACTAATCTCACAAGTGACTCATCATTTTTATCATATGCTATTGATCATATAAATAAACCCTGGTGAAATGTGAAAGGAGGCTGTAAAAAAGTGGAAATATCAACAGATGGGGATTATTAAAATACACCTGGGATGCCAACTGTCATAGGATGCCTGTTATTATTCTCGATAACATTAAAAGAGAATAGATTTTAATCCCTTCCCTGCATCCATTCTTCTGTGGATCCATTGTTTCTTCCTAAACCTTTAATTTTCAATACTTGTTTAAATTTAATTTACACATCTCCTACCTAAACCTTTCTTTAAATTTAATTTGCCTATCGTTTTACTTTACACATTTTAAAATATATTCTTTCACAGTTTTAAAAAATATTTAATTGTTCTGTAATACAATAAGCCATATAAATCTGTATCCTTGAAAACATAGTAGCTTAGACTTTCTAGAAAGTTTATATTTATTACTACTAAAACATGCCTACAGTTCATTATGTACATTAAGTACATGAATCTCTATTCTAAATATTTTATTTTCCATCTTGGAATATATGTCACTTTGTCCTTTTCCTCTAAGGGACTTTTTGTAGTTTGTATTGTACATCAATGATCCAACATTCAGCAGTGCCTATTATACAGATTTGAATTCCTTTTTTGTAGTTTTCTACTTTAGTTTTATTTTCATTTATCTCATTTTATAAAACATTTTGTAATCAATTTAATTCAATCTACTTCATCTTTGTAAGTCTCCTCTTTTACTCTAGAAAAGTCCTATATATTTCCATATTACTTAAAAAACCAGTCTCATTCTTAAAAATTCTAGATTTTGCAAGATCTTATTGTTGAGCTGTTTTTTTCTCTTATTCTGCGTCTTCAGTGTGATGTATATTCCTATTTTCCTACAATTACCCTGACTGCCCAGACTTAGGCTCAATAGCCGATATTCTTTCTGTTATTTTAAATAATAACATTTCTATCCAGACTCAATGTTTGACAGCTGAGGTATATGAGTTTCTTTTGGTTCAATTCACTTTTCATCAGAATAATCATTTACTTCAACTTCAAGTCAGAGGTCAGCAAAAGGTGTTGAAAACTACATTTAATTTCTAACAGTCACTTCTTTACTCACTTCTAACAGTCAGCTCTGAGATAGAATGGCAAACATCTCACCTATTCTGTAATGTGGTACCAATTCTACTCAGTAAAACTAAAATTCTAATGATGTACTGCTAACCAATTCTACTCAGTAAAACTAAAATTCCAATGACATATTGCTAACACGGCTCTTTTTCTTGTCTATTTCCAACATTTTGTTCTTTTGTTGTTCCACTGTCAGTTCTCCCCATTTAGTACACACACAGACTCTCCCTCTGTCTCTCTCTCTTATATAATTTCTATCAATTATCACCCATTAAAAATACTCTTCCAGAAGAGGTAGGAAGGTAAATATGTCACTAATAATCATCAACAAAAGAGAAGGATGGCTGGCTGGCTGGCTGGATGATGGGTGGGACAAATTTTCAGTCTTTGAGATGTGAATATCTATAGAAATAATAACAAAATAAATGATAGATTTTTTTCTGATCAGGGTCTATTGTACGAGTTTAAACCCACGTCATTTGAATTCTTAATGTTGATAGTTGTGTGATTCATTTTATTCATCTCTAGCTACTATTTATTGTTGGGAGATTCTATCTGGTTACCAATGATACGCATTAACAATTAGTCTCAGTTTTGATAGTGTTGTAAGATTTTACTATTTTCCATGTCACATTGTCTAATGAGAGCTGGAAAGAGATAACATCAAATATTGTTTGCTAGAATCCATTGCCGAATATGTAATATTCATTCTTTATTCCTATAATTTTTAAATCAATCTTGTCTTCTTTAATCTTATAGATTATTGATCAAATTTTAGATGCCAAAGCACTATAAGTCTAATAATTCCTTATTATTAGCTAGGTCATCAATATATTCTAATATTTTCTACTAGTTTTGTGATTCTCCTAAAGTAAGTTTCTTTATCCGTAATATCTGAAAACAACTACATTAGCCTCAGATTTTGTAATTTTGTTATTCAAGAACATTATGTAAAGTCAAACAGTATATAATCTTTTTGGACTGAATTTTTCAATCAGTATAATTATCTGGAGAGTCGTCCAATTGTTGCATATATCAGTAATATTTTTTCTTTTTTTTTTTTTTTTTTTTTTTACTGGTGAATACTGCTCTACGATGTGGATATACCACAGTTTTTTTTAACCATTTATCTGTTGAAGGACATCTGGGTTGTTTTTACTTTTGCACTATTGCAAATTTTAAAAAGGTGCTATGAATATTCACACATTGATTTTTATTTGAACAAGAACCTCCACTTATCTGAAATGATTTATCTGTGATGAATGCCATAAATATGGCAATTTTATGTTTCATAGTTTAAGAATAACATGTTTACCTTTCTAGAATGGTTGGAACATTTGGCATTCCCATCAGTAACATATATGACTGATCCACTTTTCCACATCCTAGCTGTCATCTGGTAATGTTACTTAAAAATAAATAAGCATTTTGGTAGACATATAGTTATATCTCAGTAAGGGTTTACTTTGCATTTACCTAATTGCTAATGATTATAAATATATATTTATTAACTTATTCAGTGTCTGTGTATATTCTTTCATGAAATGTTTATCTCTTTTTCTCATGTTCTCATTGGATTGTTTTGGATTGTTTGCTTTTATTGTTGAGTATTGAGAGTTCTTTGTATATCCTAGAAACGAGTCTATTTTTGGATGTGTGATGTTTGAATATCATCTATCACTCTGTAGCTTATCTTTTCATCTTTTTAACTGGGTCTTTCACAAAGCAAAAACAAAATTGAAAGAACTAGAGGAGCAAGATCAAAAAAACTCAAAAGCTAACAGAAGACAAGAAATAACTAAGATCAGAGCAGAACTGAAAGAGATAGAGACACAAAAAAAAAAAAACCCATTCAAAAAATCAATAAATCCAGGAGCTGGTTTTTTGAAAAGATCAACAAAATAGACCACTAGCCAGATTAATGAAAAAGAAAAGAGAGAAGAAATCAAATAGATGCAATAAAAAATGATAAAGAGAATATCACCACAGATTCCACAGAAATATAAATCACCATTAGAGATTACTACAAACAACTCTATGCACATAAACCAGTAAACCTGGAAGAAATGGATAAATTCCTGAACACTTGCACACTCCCAAGCCTAAACCAGAAAGAAGTTCGAAACCCAGAATAGACCAACAACAAGGACTGAAGTTGAGGCAGCAATTAATAACCTACCAACCAAAAAAAAAGCCCGGATACAGATGGCTTCACAGCCGAATTCTACCAGACATACAAAGAGGAGATGGTGCCATTCCTTCTGAAACTATTTCAAAACATCCAAAAAGAGGGAATCCTCTCCAAATCATTTTATGAGACCAACATCATCCTGATACCAAAACCCTCAGGCCAATATCCATGATGAACATAGATGCAAAAATCTTCAATAAAATACTGGCAAACTGATTGCAACAGCACATCAAATAGCTTATCCACAATGATCAAGTAGGCTTCATCCCAGGGACGCAAGGCTGGTTCAACATATGCAAGTCTATAAATATAATTCACCACATAAAGAGAACCAAAGACAAAACCCACGATTATCTCAATAGATGCAGAGAAGGCCTTCAACAAAATTCAACAGACCTTCATGCTAAAAAGTCTCAATAAACAAGGTATTGACAGAACATATCTCAAAATAGTAAAAGGTATTTATGACAAACCCACAGCCAATATCATACTGAATGGGCAAAAACTGGAAGCATTCTCTTTGAAATCTAGCACTAGACAAGGATACCCACTCTCATCACTCCTATTCTATACAGTATTGGAAGTTTTAGCCAGAGTAATCAGGGAAGAAAAAGAAATAAAGGGTATTCAATTAGGAAAGGAAGAAGTCAAATATTCTCTATTCGCAGATGACATGATTGTATATTTAGAAGAGAATTGTCTTCGGCCCAAAATCTCCTCAAATTGATAAGCAAGTTCAGCAAAGTCTCAGGAAACAAAACCAATGTGCAAAAATCACAAGCTTTCCTATACACCAATAACAGACTTAAAGAGAGCCAAATCAAGAATGAGCTGCCACTCATAATTGCTACAAAAAGAATAACATACCTAGAAATACAACTAGCAAAGGATGTAAAGGACCTCTTCAAGGAGAACTACAAATCACTGCTTAACGAAATCAGAGAGGACATGAACAGATGGGGAAACATTCCATGCTCATGGTTAGTAAGAATCAATATCGTGAAAATGGCCATATTGCCCAAAGTAATTTACAGATTCAAGGCTATCCCCATCAAACTACTGATGACCTTCTTCACAGAACTGGAAAAAACTACCTTAAACTTCATATGGAACCAAAAGAGAGCCCACATAGCCAAGTCAATCTTAAGAAAAAAAAAAAAAAAAAAAAAAAAAGATGGAGGTATCACATTACCTGATTTTGAACTACACTACAAGGCTACAGTAATCAAAAAAGCATGGTACTGGTACCAACAGAGATATAGACCAATGGAACAAAACAGAGGCCTTAGAGGCAATGCCACAGATCTACAACCATCTGATCTTTGACAAACCTGACAAAAACAAGAAATGGGGAAAAGATTCCCTGTTTAATAAATGGTGTTGGGATAACTGGCTAGCTATGTGAAGAAAGCAGAAACTGGACCCCTTCCTGACAGCTTACACTAAAATTAATTCCAGATGGATTAACGCCTTAAACATAAGACCTAACACCATAAAAACCTTAGAAGAAAACCTAGGCAAAACCATTCAGGACATAGGCATAGGGAAGGACTTCATGACTAAAATATCAAAAGCATTGGCAACAAAAGCCAAAATGAATAAATGGGATCTAATTAAATTCCAGAGCTTCTTCAGAACAAAAGAAACAATCATTAGAGTGAACTGGCAATCAACAGAATGGGAAGACATTTTTGCAATCTACCCATCTGACAAAGGACTTACATCCAAAATCTACAAAGAACTAAAACACATACAAGAAAAAAACAACTCCATTCAAAAGTGGGGAAAGGATATGAACAGATACTTTTCAAAAGAAGACATATATGAGGCCAACAAACATGAAAAAAATGCTCATGATCACTGATCATTAGAGAAATGCAAATCAAAACTACATTGAGATACCATCTCATGCCAGTTAGAATGACAATCATTAAAAAATCTGGAGACAACAGATGCTGAAGAGGATGTGGAGAAATAGGAACACTTTTACACTGTTGGTGGGAGTGTAATTAGTTCAACCATTTTGGAAGACAGTGTGGTGATTCTTCAAGGAATTAGAAATAGAAATTTCATTTGACGTAGCAATCCCATTACTGCATATATATCCAAAGGATTATAAATCATTCTATTATAAGGACACATGCACACGTATGTTCATTGCAGCACTGTTTACAATTGCAAAGACTTGAAACCAACCCAAATGCCCATCAATGATAGACTGGACAGGGAAAATGTGACTCATATATACTACAAAATACTATGCAGCCATAAAAAATGGTGAGTTCATGTCCTTTGTAGGGACATGGATGAACATGGAAATCATCATTCTCAGCAATCTGACACAAGAACAGAAAATCAAACACCACATGTTCTAACTCATATGCAGGTGTTGAACAATGAGAACACATGGACACAGGGAGGGGAGCATCACACACTGAGGTCTGTTGAGGGGACTAGGGGAGGGACAGTGGGAGTAGGGAGTTGGGAAGGGATAACATGGGGAGAAATGCCAGATATAGGTGATGGGGATAGAGGCAGCAAACCAACTTGCCATGTATGTACCTACATATAATGAATAACTATTAAAAAAAAAAAAAAACAGATTGCAGACCCCCAAAAAATTTTTTTTGATGAAGTACTATTTATCAGTATTTCCTTTTATGGGTTGTTCTTTAGATGTCAAGTGTAAAAACACTTTATGTAGTTCTAACTCAAAAAGCTTTCTGGTATATTTTCTAAAAGTTTTACAGTTCTGTTTTATGGTTAAGTCAAGGAATCATTCTGTACTAATTTTTGCATAAGGTATGACACTTATTTCTGGGTTTATTTTTTTGTTTGGATTGTATTTAAACTTTATGTTCACTTTTTTCCCCCGACACATCTCTGCCTCATTACTGCCAGGTAGAGGTAAAAGCTTAGGTTCCCCATTTGCCCATTTGACCTCCATTGAGGTGCAAGGGTTGTGGTTCCTTAAATTCGGTGAGGGTGACAATCTGGCTCCCCACATAGTCTCTGCTGACACCAGGGTGGGGTTTCTTTTGCTTTTGTTGGGAGATTGTAAAAGTTCTGAGTCTCCACCTGACACCTTTCCTGGATAAAAGGGAGGAGTATCTTGCTACCGTTCAGTGGGAATGAATGTCCTGAATCCCTACTGGGTGTTCACTGAAGCCATAGGAAGGAATAAGCTTCTTACCTGCCAGCAGGTAAGAATGTCCCAGCTCCAAACTTAGTCTCTGATACTACACTGGTGTAGGTGATGGGGCCTTGCAAGGGTGGACATCTAGATGTCCCACTTGGCCACTGCTGCTGTGGGTGGGAATGAAGCCATAGTTTGTGTATATTTGACTGGAGTACAGTGGTTATTATTTAACACATTTCTGTCCTTCCAGCCTGCCCATGTCCCAGTCCTTTGGCTGGAAAGAGAAGGCTACTCATTTGTTTGTATTTATCTGGACCCACTGGTGTTTTGGGGTTGCTGGTGTTTATCTCCACATCTGGGGTATATGAGGCAAAAGTAAAACCCAGAAAACTCACTTCCATGAGTTCTCAAGTCGTAAGGTTTCTAGGTAATCTGCTTTCCTCTTTCCACCTTTAGGAGTCTTTTATTTATTATTTTGGTTGGTGCAAAAGTAACTGTGGTTTTTGTCAGAAGTAGTTGAATATTTTTAGTATTTAATACTGTTAATTATTTAATATTTTTAATTTTTTGTTGTAACGGTCTGAGCCTTTAGTTGTACTTAACAGGAGGAATAGGAGAAAATTAATTTACTCTGACATCATTTTTATATCTTTAAAAATGTTAAGTCTCTTCATTGAAATCCCACCTCCAACCTTAACTCCTCTTATTTTAATCAACTGCATCTGAAGAACTATTGTTATTTTTTTAGCCATAGCAAACTCTCTTGATTATATTCAAGTATTTAACTTCCCACTATTTGTTCTAACAGTACTTGTTTTGTTCAGAGATTTTTTTTTTTTATTTTTGCTTCTAATAGAGATAGAGTCTCCCTATGTAATCCAGGCTAGTCTCGATTTTCTAGACCCAAGTGATCCTCCTGCTTTGGCCTTCCAAAGTCCTGGTGTTACAATGTTCAAATATTTTCTCTCTTCTTCAGGTGTGTGTGCTTTACTGAAGCTGGTCCTACCCCAGCCTGGGAGAAGAGAAGAAGTATAGACAGAGCTCACCAACAAATGTGGTAGTTATTTCCCTTGTCAATTATTATTTTAGGTACAAGCTTGTGACTAAATTTGGCAAATGTGACAAGAGAGGAAATAAATGGAAGCCATTTAAAAAAGGTTTCCTCAATCATAAAGCAGACAAACGGGATATTATCAGCTGTGGGTGTGATCCTAAAACTGCTAAAGCTAACTTACACTGATAGAAAATGAATACACAAAGGATAGCATAAGGAAAAATACAAAGAACGTAGGATTTTGACAACTTCATTCATGTATGAAATATTCCATATTTTGTGACATAAATGTATTAAATTTTAAAGCCACTTTGAATTGGTATTTTTCTTTGCTGCTGAAAACATTCTAATTGCTTCAAACACTGTGCTTCTAGCTATGTCATTATCTTTGGAATAAACGCAATAATAATCAAATAAACTATAATCAATGACCTCAACGTTGTTAGAATATATTGTTTAGAGAGTAAACAACAGTTTATTTATTGAGTCAATTGTACTTTAATAATATATATGCATAACATCAGATTATCCTCACTATATTTTATAGAAGAGAAAGACTAGGGTTCAGGGAATTACCGATTTGTTTAAAGGCACACAGATTTGAGTGGCCTACTGAAATTAAAGTCAGGGCTAGTGGTCTGAATTTGGCCATGTTGGTGTTTAAATGTACAAATTGTATTCAATGGCAAATTCCACCAGTGCACTTAGTGTTTGAGACATTTTTCTGTATAATATATGACCTGAGGAATTGGCATCTAGGCAATTTCTCTAGGGAGTCAAAATTCATTTTCCTCTGTAGATTGATTTCTTATTAATTTTTCTATATGTGCAGCAAAGAACCTTGGCAAACTACTAGCTGTTCTTGGGGGGCGCACACTAACGGACGAATGGCTGGAAGACAGTGTGACTCGGCAGGCAGAACAGCAGGCTGGAGAGCAGGGGACCAACATTTCAAATCCCATTTCCCATTCCTATGGAGGAGCGACCTTGAACACATTCCTGTGTGGGCTTTGCCTCTGCCCCAGCAACTATCGACATAAAAATCGGGGCAAAGTTTCATGTCTATTTAATGTATCTTGTCTATAGACCTTAAGGCTGTTTCCATGGAAACCTGAATTCATTTGGAAACTTAAATGTGTTGTTCATGACAGATGCTTATGGCATCTTATTCTAACACAATGATATCTAACTCTTTTGTGACATCAGGAAAAGGCACTCTCAAAGGCTACCAAAAAGGTTTTAAAATTATAAAAATAAAATTTATTTTATTAACCTTAAAATGTGAAATTATGGAGTTGAGAATATGGTGAGGAAATAGCAACTCCTGATTTACTCCTTCTAATTTCTCACCGAAATGCAAACAAACAAACAAAATTAAAGTCAATGCATCAACCATCAAGAAAGTAAAAATATTGTATAATAATATGACTTCTTTAAAATAAAATTTCCAGAACCAAAATGCAGAGGAGGTGTGTTAGTTTTCATGCTGCTGATAAAGACATACCCAAGACTGGGAAACTTATACGGGAAAAAGATTTATTGGATTTACAGTTCCACATGGCGGGGGAGGCCTCACAATTGTGGCAAAAAGTGAAAGACTTGTCTCACATGACAGCAGACAAGAGAAAAGAGTTTGTGCAGGGAAACTCCCATTTTTTTAAACCATCGTACCTTATGAGATTCATTCACTATCAGGAGAACATTACAGGAAAGACCTGCCACCATGATCTAATCACCTCCCACCAGGTTCCTCACAAGACACGTGGGAATTATGGGAGTTGCAAGTCAAGATGGGAGCTGGGAGGGGATACAGCCAAACTATATCAAGGTGTCAACGCAGATAAATACGAATAATTTGTCCTCTGACTTCCATTATATACAGTTGGCACAAGGATACAGATTATTTTCCAATGAGAGAGGAAGAAGGTCTCTGTCTCCTAAACAAGATTACTTCCAAATGTTTTGTGTTTTTTGAATAGATAAAAGAAGAATATTCTCTCTTCCACAGTCCATACTTTAAAGTCAGACTGAAATTTCAGGCTGCAGAATTTACAAGACTATCAAGTTACTCACACTTTCTCTGCTTTTTTTTCTTATCTGTAAAATGATAATGATGAATTAGTACCCACTAGAGGAGTGATGCAACATAGTGGTTGCGCCAGCAGACTTAACCACTTTAGACTGCCTAGCCTCAAATCCTGCTGTTACCACATACTAAATATGTGAATTTGGGGTATTACTTCCACTTTTTGTTCCTTAAAAGGATGTGCTATGGTGTGAATGTTCTGTCCCTCCTGATGATTTGTATCATCATCAACGTGATGGAATTAAAACGTATGACTTTTAGGAAGTAATTAGAGAATTAAGGTAGAGCCCTCATAAATGAGATTAGTGCCCATTTTTTTTTAAAAAGAAAAATCCCCAGAGACCTTCATGCTTCTTTTTTTATATGAGGTGACAGCTAGAAGTTCACAGATACATGAACAAGGAAATGGGTCTACACCAGACATCAAATCTGCCAGTGTGTTGATCTGACACTTCCAAGCCTCCAACACTGTATACAATAACTTTCTGTTCTTTTTCAAGTCATCCAGCTTATGACATTTTTATATAGCAGCCCAAACAAACTAAGACAGAATAGTAATAGTGCCTGCATCAGAGGATTTTGGTGAGGATAAAATGAATCAATACTATGTTCCTAAAACAGTAACTTACATATAGCATAAAAATAGATTAATACAAATTATTAGTTATTATGTCATGATGTTTTAGCTATTAAATGAGATACTACATGTATCTCATTTAAATACTTACACACATTCAATACCAGAAATGACTACTAGTGGTCTGTATGTCTCTTACTAAAATTTCTCTAGTTATATTTTCAAGATTAAATTTTAATTGATGATGACATTGAGTCTGAAAGGACAGTGTGAGAGCTTTACAGGGGAGGTTAGTTAACTAAACAACTAACATCTGGCTACCAAAGGCTTATTCAAATAATAAAGAACCAAGTTTCTTTGCATAGCAAGATGTTCAAGATTATAAGACCTCAAGCCCTTGCTAGGCCATCTTACATATATGATTGTTATACTGAAAAATCCACAGGGCTTTCAGAATTGCTATTTTTTTTTTTTTAGATGGAATCTCACTTTGTCACCAGGCTGGAGTGCAATGGCAACAACTGCTCACTTCTTTATTGCCAGCTCATAGCATGCTACCTAGCATATGGCATATACAAATAAATATTGGATAAATACATGCATGAATGAATGCTAACAAAACAACTACAGAACTTTGATAAGAGTTATAAATATTACTCTTATAACGCTGTAAGAAACATCTACGAGAATGATCTCCAAAAAAGCTTTAGTATTAAAAAACTGAACAGCAAACATACTCTTAACACAAGCAAACACTGTATCTATTTTCAGAAGTATGCAATGATTCATAGGCCCTGGGATAATAAGAATTTAAATAAGCAATTTAAATAAGAAAATCTGAACATTTTATTTTAGACACACTACTTACATTTGAAAAAAAGACATTATTGAAAACAAATGAAATGCTAAAAATTTTTTTTGTGTTTCCAGTGAAGCAAAAAACAATCATTATAGAAGTGATAGTGTGATGGTTAATACTGAATGTCAACTTCATTGAATTAAAGATGCTCCTGGGTGTGTCTGTGAGGGTGTTGCCAAAAGAGATTAACATTTGAGCCAGTGGATTAGGAGAGGCAGACCCACCCTCAATCAAGGTGGGCAACCTCTAATTAGCTGCCAGGGCAGCCAGAATAAAAAGAGCTTTGGCACTTGAAATGGAAGGATAACATTCGGAGAAATGCCTGATGTAGGTGACGGGGGTTGAGGGAAGCAAACCACTATGGAATGTGTGTACCTATGCAAGGGTCCCGCAAGGTCTGCACATGTACCCCAGAACTTAAAATACAATTAAAAAAAGAAAAAAGGAAATGGTTTATATAGGATCATGCTACCTGGAGAGCATGAAATAGAGATACTCACAAGCAGGGAGCCTCTTTTTCCCTTAGGACTATTCTGGAACTATACGAGGAGCTAAATAACTCTGGAACTGTGTGAGGATTCCACAGTGACTGATAAACAGATCTCACCTAAATTACAGAGTGCTTCTCAGTTTCTGGATGGCAGTTCCAAGGTAAATGGAAAACGTCCTGTTTGTAAGGCTGCTACTCTGAACAAGGTCAAAACAAACAAACAAACAACTCTTTTTCTTTAAAACCATTTATAGCTTAGAGAAGCTGGGTAAAGTATATACCTTTTGAAAGCAAAATTTACCTTTCTCTTTGTCTCAGTTCTCCAAAATTTGTAAACTATTTGTGAGTATTCTTATTTTATGGCAGCTTGGTAAGTTCAGTAAGAATCTGCTTTCTTTTGTAACGGGATACAATTAGAAACACTGGTTAATTTACCAAGGCTTTGTCTGGAATATTGCATACTGAAATGGTATCTTTTCAAATATGACCATATTGCTTTGAGGGATTGAAGTCAACTTTATTGAGCCAATAAAAAGTACCTTGGAAAGACTGGCTAAGTACGTTGTCTAAATGGGTGACTTACAAGGCTTCTGATCAATGGTAATTAAAGAATGTCACTTATAGCAGGCCCAGGAAGCTCACGATATTTTTTGACCTTGAGAAGACAGGTATTTGTACAGATAATACAAACACAGTCTAATGGTGAATCTCTGACTTGGCTTCTAGCCTTGAGGCTTTTAAAAAGTCAATTATGAAATTCTTTATAAAATTTCAGTAAATCTGACTTACAAGGAACCTATAAAGCTTTATTGCTATACTTCATACAAAGAATCGAACCAAGTACAATGAGACCAAAATTTATTTTGCAAATAAATTATTCCTAATATGATTTGTCTTTGGTAGAAATGGGAAAACTAAAGAGAGAAACAATTGGATTCTAGACCAGACCATTGTTTTTGAGTTTTTATTACTTGTCTACAATTTGGGCTTAATCCTGAATTATTTTCTGGCTATGAAAAACATTTTAAAATAACTGCATTTTAACTTTCTTCAAGATTGTTTAAATTGGCTACCTAAAGCAATATATTCCTTTTCTGTGGTGGTATTCTGGCATACAAATTCGCTTTTGATTATAATCCTCATATGCATTATATTTCTGCTATTCAAATTATTCATGTTATGTATCTCTCATTGTTTTACTTCCTCCCATAAAACCAAAGTCATGGTATTCTGGAGACTAGAGATATTCAACAGAACCTGTGACTCTCTCTCATTTGGACTCCCACTGCACCGTATCTGTTTTCCATTGCCAATGCACTGCTGCTAAAGCTGTATAATATCAGGCACCCTTCCCTACAGGCTCAGGAACCATTGAGGAAAAGGAGGACACGGGAGATTGTAAAAGTTGGACTGAAGGTGATGGGTGGAGGCTAAAGTAACTCCATCTTGGAAAATAATCTGTCAGGTTGGCTTCTGATTAAGCCCTGTTCTTGGAAGTCCTCTAAGATTTCCAGTATATCTAATGTTCTTTGTGTTGGAGCAGTTATTTACCATATCTTGCCCTTGGATCAAACAACCTTGATGTTATGTACTTAAATTGTCCCACATATTCCTTATGAACCACCCCTACCCTATAGTAAAGTGGTCCTCAACATTTTTGCCACCAGGGACTAGTTTCAGGGAAGACAGTTTTTCCACAGACCAGAGCTGGGCATGATCTCAGGGTGATTTAAGTGCATTACATTTATTGTCCACTTTATTTCTGTGATTACCACATTGTAATATATAATAAAAAATTCTACAACTCATTATACTGTAGAATCTATTGGAACCCTGAGCTTGCATTCCTGCAACTAGATGGTCCCATATGGAGGTGATGGGAGCTAGTGACACCGAAGTGTGTTGCTTATGTCCAGTCTACTTTGTAACCCCATTTTGGTTGCTGTCACTGCAGAAAACTCTACTCCACAATGATAGGATGTTGAAAATTCAAGCAGACTTTTCAGTGCTTTTGTGGCAATCTCAGGATATTCCACCTTGGCTTTAATCCAGAATAAATGGAGATTTAAATTTGTGTCAAAGTTACTTTTAAGGCCACCATCAATTGTGATCTGAAGCAGTTGATCCTCATCTAGCACAGACTAAGTAGATTCACTTGGGTTATTCACAAATGTGTTACAAATCCATTCCTTCCCAGATCAGGGGTCTTCTGTGGCTGGCAAGTGTATTAGTCAGGGTTCTCTAGAAGGATAGAACTAATGTATTAGTTCTATCCTTCTATATATTGTAATATATAGAATATATATATATTCTCCAAAATTTGTAAACTATTTGTGAGTATATATTACAATATATATTGTAATATATAGAATATATATATATTCTCCAAAATTTGTAAACTATTTGTGAGTATATATTACAATATATATTGTAATATAGAGTATATATTACAATATATATTACAATATATATACACTTTATATATTCTAACATATATATATTTGTCTAGTTATGCTGCTAGCCAAAAGAGGAAGATGTGCCACCTTTTGAACTGCAATCTCTTCTAAATATTTGGGATAAATGTCCTTAGCAGCAGGCAGGGTCAGCTCTCCACCAATAGTAAAGGGCTTCTTAGCTTTCGCAATGCAGTTAACCACTAAGAATGATGCTCCCAGCACAGACACATTTGATGAAGTGGTGGCCTCCAAAAACTGCTTCTGTTCTTCATGTTCAATTTTATTTTCTTTTGAAAAACTCCAAAGATTTGTCTTTCAATGCAGAGCACTCGGTTTCCATGTGGTGAAGCAGCTTTGAAGGTTTCATGGCTTTATTGGATAGCCGATCTCCACACATTAAACAATTGTGTATATTTTCTTTTAAATGCAGCTTTCTTTTTGTTGACAGTCTTAGTCTTCCACTATCTCATCATTAAGTCTTTCCCCCTTTTCAAATAAGCTGCTAAATAATGTTTGATTTTTATTCTGGAGTTAGCCTGTGAGCTCAACAAAACTGTGATTGAGACAGTGCACAGTGCAGGAAATAGGTGCAGACAGAGGTGGTAAATAAAAACACAGGCATGCTATACATGTACTAAAATAAGAGTCAGATTCTGACTTAAAGCCTGCAATAGATGCAGCTGTACAACAGAAGTACATCACCTCAGCTGCCACCTATAAAGTCTGTCACTTGACACTCACTGATAGGGTTTTGAGATGAGTCTGCAAGCAATTGACTTACAGTATCTGTGTAGTCAACCTCTCTGCTAATGTTAATCTGTATTTGCAGCCTCTCCCCAACACTAGCATCACCCCCTCAGCTCTACCTCAGCTCATCAGGCATCAGATTCTCCTAAGGAACACACAACCTAGAATCCTAGTATGTTCAGGTCATGATAGGGTTGGTACTCCTGTGAGAATCGAATGCTGCCACAGGCCTGAAAGGAGGTGGAGCTCAGGTGGTAGTGGGAGTGATGGGAAGTACCTGTAAATACAGATCAACTTCACTTGCCTGTCTGCAGCTCAGCTCTTGCTGTGTGGCCCAGTTTCATTAATGGTCCATGGCCTGGTGGTTGCTGACCCCTGTTCTAAAGGGAGGGTGACGAGGACTGGGGACTTTCTCATCTTGTGGTTTCAGAGCAGCTCTGATCATCATTTTCATTTTTTTTTATTTGGGCTTTTCTAATTGACTGTCTCTTACTCACTGAAGGGGTACTAACCACAGTCACATGTCAGGGGACACTGCATAATAGTTGTCATCACTGTGCTGCAGCTGTATCTCTTTTCTAGTTATTTTGGACATTTAGCCCTACCAAATATAGTTATAGTTCTATTTTGATTTCTACAGTCTATCTTGATCTCAGAAGGAATACTTTTAAGCACCAAATAGTGAAAATATTTTAGACAAATATTAAACTGCTTTTGTAGCATATTGAGACTAACATATAAAATTACAGTTCTCTAGCTGTTTAAAATATTAGGATTCAAAAGTTCTTCCACTTATTTCTCATGCTAGGTACTGTATTTTAATCAACAGGTAGAACCATATTTCCCTCTGACAGAATTCTTTAATGTCAATGTCTACCTGCCTGGATATCCAGGCATTGATGGACAGATGAACATGATTAAATAGCAGTAGAGAATGGAGATTTATAAAAATGTTTAGATCAAGTATACAAACAAAATAAATTTTATATCTTTGCTCCTTATCTGAAAGACATGTCTTTTTTAGTTTTAATACAACTTGTATATGTCTGTTAATATGCTAAATTTTCACTGGGAAAATATTGATAAATATCACAAAAATAGCTTCAAGTCTAAAATGCTTTCTAGTTGTCTCCTCAAGAAGACTAGGGAGATTTGTTCTTTTCTACACTATTTCATAATTATCAGTTGAAGCTCTCACCCTAGCCATCTAGATTGACATGGGATGGCATTGTACTAAACCTGGCTGTCCCTAATAATCCATTTTCAAGCCCAAGAAAATGATCAAAGTGCCTACTTTTCTAAAAAAAAAAGTACTGATAATCACCTTCTTTTAAAAATAATGAGAGACCACTGGAACTGATATTATTGTATATTATTATTATCCCGCAGGCTTTTCTAAAGTACTGACAGTGTAGATACATTGGTAATAACTAAGCCTCAAAAACTGATAACTATTCCCTTTTATGTTATAATCACACTAAACTCAAGATGTAAATTAAATCAAGTCAGGGCTGATTAAAGACTCAGACAAAACAATAGTTACTGCAAAGGATGACAATAGAGATTAAAATATAGCAGAGCCACTGATGAATACTTATGAAACCCATATAGGGACTTACATAGCATCAACTAATTTATGAAAGAAAATATTTCTGTATTAATTTATAATAAATGTTAATATTCAGTAGTGTAATTTGAGTAAAAAATTCAATTAAATATGAAAACTAAAACATCACAATTGTTTAACAGATTTTTTAAGTACATACAATCACGGATATCATGAGCCAATAAAAGTGGATCCTAAATACTTAATGGAGAAATTGTCATGTATTTTGTAATCTGGAAATAAGGACTGAAAGAAACAGACCATTCAAATTTACAGGCCCCATTTATTTATTTATGTATTTATTGTCTGTCGCCCAGGCTGGAGTGCAATGGCATGATCTCAGCTCACTGCAACCTCTGCCTCCCAGGTTCATGTGATTCTCCTGCCTCAGCCTCCAAAGTACCTAGGATTACAGGTGTGTGCCACTACACCCCTCTAGTCTTTGTATTTTTACTAGAGACAGTGTTTCACTATATTGGCCAAGCTAGTCTTGAACTCCTGATCTTGCGATCCACCAACCTGGGCCTGCCTCCCAAGTGCTGGGATTACAGGTGTGAGCCACTGCACCCAGACCAATTTTAAGGTTATTTCAAAATCTTGTATTACATTTATTATAATTAACACAATATTGCTTGGAAGCCATTTCCACAGATCTCTCACATTTCTATGCATCCTACAGGCAAACGCACTGACTCCCCTTTGTTCTAGATTATCTTTCTGAGAATCTTTGTACAGTTATGCAGGTCTACTTTTAGGGAGATTTTTTTCCTATAAATATATTGGAAGAGTTTTTTGAGATTTGTGACAAATCTGAAAAAACTCACAAATGAACTGTATAAACTAGAAACATCAAAAAAATTAAGACAAAGTTAGTTATGCCATGAGTGTATAAAATATGTGTACCCTACTAGTGTATTTCAGTATTTGCTATGATAAAATACACATGGATCTATTATATAAAGTTAAAATTTATCAAAACTTGTGCCTACACTTACAGATTGTATATGGCACCATTTGCAATTAAGAGAAATGTAAACAAACATAAAGATACAGTTTTAAATCATAATTGTTTGAAATTAACTGCAGTAATACTGCACTGGTGCAGTCGTAATTTTGTAGCCACCACCTGTTGCTATTGCAGTGAACTCAAGTGTTGCAGCCACTTAAAATTCCATGTGACACAATCATCTGCACATGAGAAGTTTATCTTTCTAGTAAATCGTTTATTGAAGTAAAAGGTGGTCTCTCACAGTTCTAATTTGTATTTCATTATGTTTAGTAAATACATTATTTAACACATAAAAATGCCAGTAGTGATGCTGGAAGTGCTCCTATGAAGGAGAAAGAAGCCACGACATTACAAGAAAAAGTTGAATTGCTTGATATGTACTATAGATTTAGGCCTACAGCTCTGGTTGACCACCATTACATGATAAATGAATTCAGGTTAAGGACCATTGTAAAAACATAAATGAAAATTAGTGATGTGGTCACTACAGTTATGTCATGAGGTATGAAAATATCTTTTTTTTGTATTGAAAATGAATTTTATGTAGGTGCAGGATTACTAATAAGAAAGGCATACCCTGGCCAGGGGCAGTGGCTCATGCCTGTAACCCCAGTGCTTTGAGAGGCTGAAGTGAGAAAACCTCTTAAGTCCAGGAACTTGAGACCAGTTTGTGTAACATAAATAGATCTCATTTTTACAAACCTTTTTTTTTTTTTTTTAATTACCTGGGCTAGTAACATGTGCCTGTAGTTAAAGGTAGCAGTGAGCCACGATCATGCCACTGTACTCTAGTAGGAGAAACAGAGAGACTCTGTCTCAAAAGTTCAAACAAACAAACAAACAAAAGCCATACTTATAGACTCTAATATGATTTGAGCAAAAGAAAAGTCATTGTATGACAACTTAAAGCAAAAGGAAGGTAAAGTATATAAAGCTGCATAACTTAAAGCCAGCAAAGGATAGTTTGATAATTTTCCAAAGATGTTTGGTTTAAAGAAAAATGTCAGGATAACAGAAGAAGCAGTTTCTACCAATCAAGAGGAAGTAGACAAATGCCCAGATTTCCAATGAGAAAATCATTGAGGAAAAAGGATGTCTACCTGAAGGATTTTTAATGCAGCCGAAACTATCTTTTTCTGGAAAAAACAATTGCCACAAAGAATATTTATTAGTAAAGAAGAGAAGTGAGCACCAAGATTTAAGGCAGGAAGGGATAGGCTAGCTCTAATCTTGTTTGCAAATGCAGCCAGGTTTACAATGAGGACTGCCCTTATCTATGCTGATCCCCAATATTGATAGGGTAAGATAAACGCTAGCTGCCATTCTTCAGGTTTTATAAAAAGGAGGCCTGAGCAAAAAGAATTTTTTTTTCTGGATTGATTTCATCAATGCTTTGTTTCCTAAGTCCAGAAATTCCCTGCCAGGAAGAGACTGTCTTTCCAAGTTGTTTTGGTATTGAAATAATACCTTTAGCCACTCAGAGCACACAACAGAAAAGGTGTTAACATGGTCTAATTGCACCTAAACATAACATTCCTAATTCATCCTCTTTATTGGGGGTCATAAGGACCTTTAAGGCTCATTACACACAATACTCTATGAAAAGAATGATCAGTGTTACAGAAAAGAACCCCAAGAGAGAGAATATTATGAATGCTTGGGAAGATCACACCATTAAAGAAGTCACTGCTATTCCTTAAAAAAGCTGTGAAAGCCTAAGACAATAAATAATTCCTGCAGAAAATTGTGTTCAGATGTTCTGCATGACTTTCTAAGATGAATGACAGAGTCAATCAAGAAAATCATACAAGAGATTGTGGATATAGAAAAAAAAAGAGGTGCAAAGTGAAAAGTTTAAGATACGGGTCTTGAAGAAATTCAAGAACTATAGACACCACACCAAATTAACAGAACATAATTTGACAGAGATGAGTGCTTTCAAATCAGTGCCAGATCATGAGGAAGAAGATAAAGAAGAAGCAGTGTCTGAAAACAAATTGACATTAGACCATCTGGCAGAAGAAGGGGGGTTCAGATTATTCATGACTGCTTTTGACTTATTTTACAAAATGGATCCTTCTATGACACCAGCATGGAAACTAAAGCAAATGGTGAAAGAAAAATTGGTACTGCATAGAAATATTTTAGGCAAAACATAAAAGCAAAGTGAGACAGAAATGATGATGTATTTCTGTAAAGTTGCACCACGTGTGCTCTGCCTCTCCCGCCCTCCTGGCTCCTCCACTTCTTCCTCCTCTGCCACTTTCTGACGTCAGGGCCAACCCCTTCCTCACTCCTCTTCTTCAGCCTCTTCCATGTTAAGTCGGTGAGCATGCAAACCTTTATAATTATCTACTTCCATTTAATGAATAGTAAATATGTTTTATCTTCCTTATGATTTGCTTAATAACCTTTCTCTAGGTTATTTTATTCTAAGAAAACAGTATAAAATACATATAATATACAAAATATGTGTTAGTTGACTATAAGTTTTAAGTAAGGCTTTCAGGCAACATTAGGCTAGTTAAGTTTTGGAATATTCTAAAGTAATATGTGAATTTTCAGCTGTGTAGAGGGTCTTTGCCCCTAACCTCTGCCTTGGTGAAGATGAACTGTAAGGTGAGCTAGTAGTAGTAGTAATAGTAATAATAGTAATAGTATATTTTACTATTAGCAAATAGTAATAGTATGTTTTTTCAGAGTAAAAAGAGGCATGTTTACTATCCAGTATAATAGATTCAGGTACCCTATCGTTAGGTTTTCTCTTATATAACTCAATGCACTATGTGTACAGGCATCCATCTGGGCTTATTTGTATTACTTCTGTGAATTATTTATCTCTGACCCAGTAGTCTCATGTATCTTAGTGACATCCCTGAAACTGGGGTAGGCTAACTCATTAGCTTGCAAGTAGAGTAAAATCTCAGATGCTTCAATGATTCTTAACAATAATGGCAGTAAGGATATGATGCTGTCAGAGAGATGGCTTTCTGGAAAAAAAAAAATTAAAAGCCAAGGACTCATGACTATGAGAGGGATAAGAAAGATACCTTGGCATGTGGTATATACTCACCAAAGTGGTGAGCGAAAATAAGAACTGAGAGTAAGAATCTCTCACTCTCATAGCTGTTTATGCAGGCATAGAGGTTGAGCAGTGAGAGGTAGGACTGAAATAAACAGCCAAACCAGAGACGTGGTTGCCACTCACCCTCCGCTGGGCATGTGGAGAAAGGGCTGTTAGCATGACAATGAGGTGGCAGGCAGCATGGCTAGAGCCAAAGACAATGAAATCATGGCTGCTGAGCCAAGGATCCTTTAAATAGAGATAAATGGGGTCAGCAATAAGGACCTTGCTGTACAGTACGAAGCTTTCTGCAGATGAAAAGCACTGGGGTTTTACTTTCCAGCGAATGAGTGGTTGCTGGTAATAAAGGTATATGTACATTACTCATCAGTATCACTCTCCTTCCACATCGTCCCCCACCTTTCTCAACATTTCCCTCACTCTCTGCATGGACCTCAGTTGCTCCTGTTGAAAAAAAAAGAAAAAGAAAAACTTCCAGTGTTCATTTAATTTTACATAAACACACTATTTGAGACTGAAGCAAATCTGATTGATTTTCAATGTGAAAACGAAATATAAAAACTGTTCTTGGAGTTATTTCTAAACAGACCTAACATCAGAATCATCTGAATCATCGGAATGATCTATTTTGGAAAAATCGAATTCATCAAAAGAATCTTGAGCCAACAACCATTTTAGAATGATGTTATCATGTGTACGAATGCTATGGTTTCTAGGATTTGACATTCTCAGCGATCCAGAATTACTATATTTTGTAAATGTAAATACCATTACTAAAAACAGAATCGTATAAATAGAATGATGTCTTTTGTTTTCAAAGTTGATATACTAGAGCAAAGCGAAGAAAATAATGAAAGCGAGATATTTCATGGCAAAGTTATCTTCGGGTGAATGCTGCAGCTGCAAACACTGTTGGCAAATGTTCCTGGTACGAACCAGAAACTGCTTAAGAAAAGTGATGATTGTGGGGAGAAAAAGGTGACTGGGGCTGGGCAGTAGTTCCCCTGTCCCAAGAGGAGACCAATGGACATATATGCCACTCAAGTATGCTGGGTAACTTCAGGAGAGGGAAGGACTCAAATCGTTATGACTCTGTTGGATATAGACACCCTAGTCACTATCCTAAACCATGGGAGGAGGAAGAACCTAATTTCAACTGCATGTTTTGAGTCAAGTTTGCAGTATATAAAGGAAAGTTAAATAATCTTGTAGGTGGAGCACTTTAGGGTGATTTTTCTTCAACTGAATATATCCAAGAAATTGACATGCTTTATGTTTGTATTTCCCTATGCCACAAGCGTCAAAGGGGATTGTCCACATCAAAAAGAGCTAACTGTAGAGGAAGTGTTAATGTAACAAACTCCCCTGCCATGGTCACCAGTTGACAGGTAAAAAAAAATCAGTGAAGTGGCTCTACACTCAGACACTCAAAACTTTCACTGCATAGAGATATCCTGTTTCACTGTATCAACAATATCCTGTTGATTGGCAGGTCAGAAGCATGAGTCTCCGCAGCCATGACAACAGTGCTATCCAACATCGGCCAGCAAGAGGAACTAATAAAACCCAACAAAAAGCAGGGACAAGCAGCCAGAAATAATTTATTGGAACCATGTGGTCAGATTCATTACACTCAATATATCTTAAGTATAGGAAAAATTGCTCTCTTCTGCTACAACCACTAAAAGATAAAGCATCTTACCGGACTCTTGCAATATTGAAAACATCATGTCCCTCACTTGGACATTCTACTTGCTCTTTTCTGTCAACTGGCATCCAAACCAGCATCCACTGGGTGGGGAACAAACAGACAGGCTACAATAAAATCTGTCCACTAAGCTATGGTATACTCTGTAATTTTGGTGCTAACATCTCCTTAAATGCTAATAACCCATTAAAACTACCAGCCTCTGAAACTGATTGGGGCTTCTGGGAAAGGGAGGCAGTCTTCACCCAGTGGAGCCTCTTAGGGTTTTGGACTTCTTTCCTACCAGACCCAGCTACCAGCTAAACCTATTTAAAATGTGACTGTTACGTTACTACTAGGCTTCAGTTGAAACTTTTTGCCTGATACATGGAGACTTGTGAGTCTCCAGCCTGACATTCTATGCAGTAGGTCAACTTAGACTAATATGATAGAATTATCAAATGAAAATAAATTAGAATACAGTCGGCCTGCCTCTGGCAGCACCTTGTCATTGTATTAATAATATATTTATCAGCTCTCTCTCTAGGGCAAACTTTATTTCCTATTCCATCCACTAAACAAACAAAGATACTGGCTCAGCGAGGCTTTCAGTTCAGCAGTTCCTCTAACTGCCTAGACTATTTGATTGATATTCAGCTAAGATGAAACTCAGTGGTATCTGTAAGACTGCTGCAGTTGAACCTAATGCAAGCTATTCAGTACTGACAATGGACATGCTTGTTCGACTCAGTGGGAATAATTCAAGGTTTTCTTCATAGAACAATCCAAGAGTCACATCAGTAAACCTTACTTTTATTTTTAATGACTCTTGGACAGTTGGCAATGGCTTAGCTATTTGGTCTACCACTTGAAAAATTACTGACTGGCAGAATAAAGCAATCCTTTTTGGGACCATGAATGGCTGAAATGAATCTTGGTGCTGATTGAACTCTCTTTACCACTCATGTAGGGGTCCACAGTAAGACTGTGTCCACTGATTGGATCTAAAGGAATCAAGTTGGTCATAAGGCCACACCATTCAGATTGCCACTATTGCTGCATATCTCATTATACCAGTGTGGAAACGTATTTCACCATCATATACTGGACATACAAGGAAAAAAAACTGTTTTTCAGAGGATACCACTGTATTGCCAAACTTATGACTCTTGCCAAGGGTTGATTCATGAATATCACTTTGAAGGAGGTCACATTGCACAGGTACAACTCTGGGCCCTTCCTGGTAGACTAAGTACATTAGACCTCTAACCCATTCTGTAGCTACTCAGAGGCCTTAGGCCTTGACCACAGTGTCAGCTAAACTTTAATCAGGTTTTTCTTACCTATCTTGACATCCCTCTCATTCTGTTACTAAATCCAAATGCTTTCATAATGGACAACCTTCCTCATCCTATTCTCAGGTTATTTAATTTAGAAACTTTTTATTATAAATTAATTCTCTGTCCCTTTGAGATATAATTTTTGTAGTGTCTTTTGCCAGTTTTACAATGCAGGACTGTCTTTCTCAAAGACCTAGAAACCAGCCATTTGAAATATAACCATTAAGAAAATAGGTCCCTATCTCCCAGTCTCTCTGAGAAGGTATGAGCCTAAATTCCACAGGCATCTTGCTCCAAGTTGAAAAACGAACTCCTGACATGAATATAAGACAAAGTTTATTTTTCCTTTGGGTAACACCAAATGGCAAACACAAACAGCCTAGGATCTCCCTACTCCAGCTTTCAAAAACTCCCTTGCCTTTTGTTTCATTGGAGTTGATTGACTGTTCTGCGTCTCTTCCCACTATTGCAATAACTTTGAATAAAGTATTCTCTACCGGTTTAATTTTGTCCATTGCAATTTTTGCTTTCATAACACTGTTGACACATTTGTTGGATAAAAGCGGCATCCTCCAATTTGATCAGCTCACTACAGCCACACCCTTGTGGTGCTTGAAACTAATCTGTGATGTTTGTTTCGCCTTCCAGACTGTTTGTGTTCTGATAATAATGAATAAAAGCACTGAACAACAGATGAATAGCCAAGCTATACAATGGACCTTACTGTTCCTTATCATTCACAGACATCTGATATTGTTTAGCAAGAGAACTGCTACCTCAAAAATTTCCTGAAGAAATTAAGAATTCCAGTTCACTTATCTCCTCATAGTTTATACATATTAGTAAGGTAGTTGGGCCACTGAGTATGGCTTCCCCCCAAGAAAGTATAATCCCCTTGAGTCCAATTCTTGGGTAATGATCAAAGTAAAAAAGGTAGGTTTTCTGTAGACTAACTTTAAAAATTCATAATTCCACTCTGACCATTCCAGGACATCATGCTTATTATTTTTAACCTCAATGGCAATATTAAGTAGGTCTATTTGGAACATTCTCCAGGTAATAGCACAGTCACAGAGAAGGGCTCTGAAATTCAAACCTAAATCTGTTTCAGCCACTTGAATTCTTTGTTTGACTGACATATTCCTAGATCTTAATTACTGCTTGGTTGAGCACACTGCGTGCTGATTTCCCCTACCGTGTTTCATGTGAGCCAAGGTAAGACCTAATGGTTTTCTGTGTCTCTTATAAAAATGCCTTCATCTCACTTGCACCTACGTCCCTGGAGACTGGGTGAAGGTAGTGATGATTGAAGAAAAAGTAAAGTTACAATTAATAGAATAATACCCATGAATACTTTTAGTAGTGACAGAAGAGCAGCATTCCAGGAGGCTGGGGGAGAGGAAGACTCAGATTCTGGAAGATACAAGGAAACAAGGATATTAATTATCTTTATAATTTAGAAAAGCCTCAGGAAGTTTCATCATGAAGAAATACACCCTGGTGGGGCACTCTAAAATAATTGCAAACTCTCTCTCCTTTTTTTAAATTGTACTTTAGGTTCTGGGGTACATGTGCAGATCATGCACGATTGTTGCATAAGTACATACATGGTAAGTTGGTTTACTGCCTCCATCCCCCTGTCACCTATATCTAGCATTTCTCCCGATGTTATCCCTCCACAACCTCCCTACCCTCTGCTGTCCCTCCCCTATTCCCTCCAACAGACCCATGTGTGATGCTCCCCTCTGTGTCCACGTGATCTCATTATTCAACACCCACCTATGAGTGAGAATATGTGGTGTTTGGTTTTCTGTTCTTGTGTCAGTTCACTGAGAGTGACGGTTTCCAGATTCATCCATGTCCCTACAAAGGACATGAACTCATCGTTTTTTATGGCTGCATAGTATTCTATGGTATATACATGCCATATTTTCCTTGTCCAGTCTATCATCATTGGGCATTTGGGTTAGTTCCAGGTCTTTGCTATTGTAAACAGTGCCACTATGAACATAAGCATGCATGTATCTTTAAAATAGAACGATTTATAATCCTTTGGGTATATACCCAGTAATAGGATTGCTGGTTAAATGAAATTTCTATTTCTAGATCCTTGAGGAATCACAGCACTATCTTCCACAATGGTTGAACTAATTTACACTCCCACCAACAGTGTAAAAGTGTTCCTATTTCTCCTCATCCTCTCCAGCATCTGCTGTCTCCAGGTTTTTTAATGATCGCCATCTAACTGGCGTGAGATGGTATCTCAATGTGGTTTTGATTTGCATTTCTCTAATGACCAATGATAACGAACATTTTTTCATATGTTTGTTGGCCTCACATATGTCTTCTTTTGTAAAGTGTCTGTTCATATCCTTCGCACACTATTGAATGTTTTTTTTTTTTTTCTTATAAATCTCTTTGTACATTCTGGATATTAGCCCTTTGTCAGATGGGTACATTGCAAAAATGTTTTCCCATTCTGTTGTTTGCCAGTTCACTCTAATGATTGTTTGTTTGTTTTTGTTTTTCGTTTGTTTGTTTGTTTTTGTTTTTGTTTTGTTTTGTTTTTTCCTGGCTGTACAGAAGCTCTGGAATTTAATTAGGTCCCATTTGTCTATTTTGGTTTCGGTTGCCAATGCTTTTGGTGCTTTAGTCATAAAGTCCTCCCCTATGCCTATGCCTATGCCCTGAATGGGCTTTGCCTAAGTTTTCTTGTAGGGTTTTAATTGCAAACCCTTTAACTGTTTGCTGGGTCTGCCATTTTTCACAAGACAATACTGACTATGATATAATGGCCATTCCCCTTAACCATACCAAGAAGTCTTTTATAACTGCCACAGATGGCTCTAGCTTCTACATCTTCTTCTACCAAAACTTGTCAACACCTTTAGCAATAATTTAGTGGGATAAACAAATAACACCAAACAAGTGGTATATATAAAACAGGGCAGATTGGATTGGCTGCTCTTAGCAGTCCCTCCAAAACAAAAACGACACTCATTTATTCAGACTCAACTGGAAACCCAGCACGAGTGTGCCAGTTGCCCAGGAGCACTGTCAATCTGTTATAGCCCAACTGATTTAGGCCCCACTTGTTTCAGTAAGTGTAAATATTTTCTTTTCAGAAGTAACAAGTACATCCAGAACTGTACTTTTTGTGTAGAACCAAGCAACAATTTCCTTTTCTTCTAAAAATATGGTGACTTATATCTCAAGTGTGGTCATAAGAGAACTTCAAGTGTTGAAGGAAACACAAATAATAGATCACGTAGCCCTCAGATGACTGGAAAGGCTCTCCAAAATGAAACAGTGCCTGGAGATTTCTGAAGATCTCAAGGCTTGGAGATTTCTGGGTTATTTCTGTGCACAGCATGGACAGCTAATAAGTTGCATTTAAAAAAATATTTCCACAGATTTTGGGGAAACAGGTGGTATTTGGTTACATGAGTGAGTTCTTTAGTGGTTATCTGTGAGAGTTTGGCGCACGCATCATCCGAGTGGTATATACTGAACACAGTTTGTGTTTTTTTATCCTTCAACCCCCTCCCACCCTTTTCCTCGAGTTCCGAAAGTCCACTGTTTCATTCTTATGCCTTTGCATTCTCATAACTTAGCTCCCATTTATAAGTGAAAATATAAGATGTTTAGTTTTTCATTCCTGAGTTACTTCGCTTAGAATAATAGTCTCCAGTTCTGTACAGGCTGCTGTGAATGTCATTATTTTACTCCTTTTTATGGCTGAGTAGTATTCCATCATGTATATACACAACAATTTCTTTATCCACTCATTGATTGATGGGCATTTGGGCTGGTTCTACGTTTTTGCAATTGTGAATTGTGCTGCTATAAATGTGTGCATGCAAGTATCTTTTTTGTATAATGACTTCTTTTTCCTGAACAGACCAATAACAAGCAGCAAGATTGAAAATGGCAATAAAAAATTACCAACAAAAAAATGTTCAGGACCAGATGGATTCACAACTGAATTCTACCAGACATTCAAAGAAGAATTGGTACCAATCCTACTGACACTATTCCACAAGATAGAGAAAGAGGAAATCGTTCCTAATTCATTCTATGAAGCCAGTATCACCCTAATACCCAAAGCAGGAAAAGACATAACCTAAGAGGAAAACTACAGACCAATATCTCTGATGAACATAGATGTAAAAATTCTTAACAAAATTACTAGTAGCTGACGGAATCCAATGGGATACCAAAAAGATAATCACCATGATCAAATGTGTTTTATTCCAAGGATGCAGGGATGGTTTAACATATGTGAGTCAATAAATGTGATATGCCACACAAAGAGAACTAAAACAAAAATCACGGGATCATCTGAATAGATGCAGAAAAAATACTTGACAAAAGCTAGCATCAGTGGATGCTGGTTTTATGATTAAAACCCTAAGCAAAATTGCATGCAAGGGACATAGCTCGATGTAATAAAAGCCATCTACGACCAACCCACAGCCAACATAATCCTGAATGGGGAAAAGTTAAAAGCATTCTCTCTGAGAATGAAACAAGACCAGGATACCCACTCTGATCACTTCTCTTTCACATAGTGCTGGAAGTCCTAGCCAGAGCAATCAGACAAGGGAAAGACATAAAGGGCATCCAAAGCAGTGAAGAGAGAGACCAACGGTGGCTGCTTGCTGATGATATGATTGTATACCTAGAAAACCCTAAAGGCTATTCCAAAAAGCTCCCAGAACTGATGAATGATTCAGCAAAGTTTCAGCACACAAAATTAACCTACACAAATCAGTAGCTCTGCTATACACCAACAGTGACCAAGCTAAAAATCAAATAAAAAACTCAACTCCTTCACAATAGCTGCAAAAAAATAAAATAAAATAAAATAGGATGATACCTAACCAAGGAAGTGAAAGACCTCTACAACAAAAACTACAAATAATAAATGACATTTAGTTAGGAAAGGTGGTATTAAATGTGTCCCTCACTTTAGCTCAAATATTCATTTGGCATTTTCTTAGCCCTAGAAGGCATTCAGGTTAACCTCAACTCACTGGCCAGATGTGCTCTGGAAAAGAGAATTTCTCACTTGTTTTCCAGACATGTTCTGGAAAAGAGATTTCATTTTCGTGGGTCAACTGAGGCTGTGCAATTGCTAAGGTGTTCTTCTATATATCAAGACTAATGTCTTAAGACAGAAAGAAAGGTGAGAATGGAGTCATCATGAGAAGCCATTTGGTTTTCTAATGTATATCCTAACTGTTAAAGGTGGTGAAGGATTTGTTCAGCTGGGTAGGTTCAGGAGTAGGAATGAGGGATCAGAGGCTTAAGTCTGAGGTCATTACTGCAGCTTGGCCTTATCAGGTTGCTTGGATTACTGTTGCCAGTAGTCCTAATCGAGTGTTGTATGAGACAATGTGAATACATTTGGCACCACTTTCTGTCACTCAATTTAATTAAAGGAGCCAAAGAAATGGTGCACTAACGGGAAAATTTGCCAGAAGTCAGGATGGTGTAATAAAAGAGGGGTAGACATTACTGCATGTCTTAAAACAGAGAGACAGGCTGGCATCTGTTCCAGACAATCTTTTCAAGGATATCTATACAGCAAATAGCCAGACATAGTGTTTTTCTCTGAAAGAAACATCAGAGATGTTTTTTGTGAAGTATCATAAAGATAATGTCTCTTTCTGGAGCAAAGACAGAAGTGCTCATTGTACATTTTACAAGATTTGGGGTTGCTAGGCTCAGGATTTTTCTTCTGTTATGCATCCCACTGAGTGTGTTAACATCATCTGACTCTGCACCCTGTAGAAACTGGATTTCAAAGAACTGGCTATTATTAAAGCTATGAGTGATAAAATATCCTTTATCTCTAACCCAGGAATCTCAGATCTCTTGTCAGCATTCTTAACGCAGTGAAAAACTAACTTATCAGCTTTCAGAGTAAAAATATACAACTTTCACAGTACTTGACAATTATATATATGTCATAACTTAGCCCACAGAAAAATTTAAAAATATAAAAAGATAATAATATAACAAATAATAAATAAGTTAAAGCTAAAAAATTTGATTCACTTAATAATTTAATGCAAATATTGAATATTTTAAAGAAAATATTTAATATTTAATATTTTTTACTTGAAATTTGTCATTGACATATAGGGATAAAACATATTAAGGCATACCAAGTACCCATTATTCAGCAATTTAAACTTTGAGTTGTTGTAAAATATGAATGAATCCTCTAATTCATCCATAAGTCCTATAACAAAAGGTTTCTATGACTTTCATCAACTCAGATCAATTTTGGTTTTAAGATTTTTAAACTTCTATTTGGGCCTAGCTGGAAAAACTGCTATGGTTAAGGCAATAGGAGCTCATAGGCCAGGTCATTCAAATCTCTAAAAAAAAAAAAAAGAAAAGAAAAAAGAAAACAAAAAAAAACCTGTTTTGAGATATATATTCAACATAAAATTGCTGTGAGTCATCAAAAAAGTTAATCGTTATTATTATAATGTTCGTAAGTACAAAAGGAAAGCTAGTTATAATTACCATGTGTATATAGCTCTTGTATTATTATTTTGCTCACACTGCTGTAATAAAATCCTGTAGACTGGATCACATCAACAACAGATGTTTATTTCATCATATTTACGGAGGCCAGAGTCCAAGATGAAGATGTTGGCACGTTTGGTTTCCTTCTGAGTCCTCTTGGTTTGTAGATGGTCATTTCCTCTCTTTGTCTTTACTTGGCCTCTCCTCTGCATCTGTTGTCTGTGTCATAATCTCTTCTTCTTATAAGACACTGGGTATATGACATTAGGGCCCCACTAAATACCTTATTTTAATGGATTTATTTCTCTAAATACCTATGTCTAAATACAGAGATGCGTTTCTGTCTGAAGTACTGGGGGCTAGGTCTTGAACATGTAAATTTTGAGGTACGGATGTTCATTTGTTTAAGAGCCCATGCCAGCTCTTAAATAATTGAACGACTGAAATAAATTTTATAAATTACATGCAAACCAACTGTAAAACTCAATGGATTTCAATTTATGAAATTCAATTTAATATTATTATGGCATATCACAGGGTAAAGTACCTACCTGGAGGCATGAAGCCTCCTGCAACTTTGTCTTGTCTTTATTTATTACTATTTTATTTATTTATTTTTGAAACAGTGTCACTCTGTCACCCAGGACAGAGTGCAGTGGAGTGCAGTGGCATGATCTTGGCTCACTGCAACCTCCGCCCCTGGGGTTCAAAGGATTCTCCTGCCTCAGCCTCTCAAGTAGCTGGGACCACAAGCATGAACCACCACTCCCACCTAATTTTTGTGTTTTTAGCAGATAGAGGGTTTCACCCTGTTGGTAAGGCTGGTCTCAAACTCTTGACCTCAGGTGATCTGCCCACCTTTCCTCCCAAAGTGCTAGAATTACATGCATGAGCCACCACACCCTGCCTGTACACTCTAGAAAACAAATTTGATTGCATATATTTAAAGCATATTACATGATGTTATGGAATACAGATAGTGAAGAGGTTACTGTATTGAAGCATATGAACATAGCCATCATTTCAAACATTTATCCATTTTTTTGTTGTTGCTTTTGTGGCAAGAGCAGCCAAAATCTACTCATGTAGCTTAAATTGCTAGTACAATTTTATTAGTTATGGTATTCACGTTGTGCATTAGATCTCTAAACTTGTTCTTTCTGCATGTCTGCCACTTTGTATCCTCTGATTAAAGCCTCTATGCTTTAACATAACGTGTGTACAAGTGTGTGTATTTCATATAAATATATCTGAATAAAAATAAGGAGAGTCATAGGGAGAAACTCGCACCTTTGTGCTCCAAATTGGGCAAAAGAAAATTGTGATTGAATGGTATCAAAGACCCACATTCCTGTACTGAACAAATTGACAAAGTGGGTCAGCTCCATCTAACCATCCATGCAGAAGATGCTCCAAGATGATACTAAACAGATATTATTAAGTTTCATTTTATTTTTAATTGGCAAACAATAATTGTATGTATTTGTAAGGTACAATTTGATTGTAAGATACTGATGGAACTTTCCTGCATCTTCCTTCTCCCATTCATCTCCTAAAGAGCTGAGCCACCGGGCGCGGTGGCTCACCCCTGTAATCCCAGCACTTTGGGAGGCCGAACCGGGTGGATCACGAGGTCAAGAGATTGAGACCATCCTGGTCAACATGGTGAAACCTCGTCTCTACTAAAAATACAAAACATTAGCTGGGCGTGGTGGTGCGTGTCTGTAACCCCAGCTACTCAGGAGGTTGAGGCAGGAGAACTGCCTGAACCCAGGAGGCGGAGGTTGCGGTGAGCCGAGATCGCGCCATTGCACTCCAGCCTGGGTAACAAGAGCGAAACTCCGTCTCAAAAAAAAAAAAAAAGAGCTGAGCCAAACTGTATATTCTAGGACCCAAACTGTACATATTAAGGCCCAAACTGCATGTACCATTAAATAATTCTATCTTTGACAGTGAAATAAAATGCATATGGATAATACTTGAGTACCATGTGGCGCCGAGATTGATAAAGAATAAAAGGGAATTATTATCCTTTACACTCCATTTCCTTTTATACTAAAATTTATTTCACAATGCAATAACATATAATCCATATAGAGTCTGGCTGAGATATGTTTTAGTGTCCTAAATTTGAACAGCAGCAGCAATGACAATGGTGACAACAAAAACAATATACATATTTTTCTACCCAGTGTTGTGTTTTCCCCATCTTAAAAATATACAAACAGACACATAATTGTTTACTGATTTGTCCAATGGCAAAATGCTTATGAGAATTTAAACGAAGACATTCTAACTCTAAACCTCATGTATGTATCTTCTGCACCAGGAGTTAGCAATTTCTTAAAAGGCCAGACAGTAAATAGTTTCAGTATTGCAGTTTATGAAGTCTCTGTGGCATCAACTCCGCCATTTCAGCATTAAAATAGCCATAAATGTTACATAAATGAATAAGCCTAGCTGTGTTCCAATAAACACTGAAACTTGAATTTGATTTAATATAATTCTCATGGGTTATAAAATATTAAAATTTTTAAACATTAAAAAATTCTTACAAAGAAAACATGGCACATATACACCATAGAATACTACACAGCCATAACAAACGATGAGTTCGGGTCCTTTGCAGGGACATGGATGAATCTGGAAACCATCATTCTCAGCAAACTGACACGAGAACAGAAAACCAAACACTGCATGGTATCACTCATAGGCGGGTGTTGAACAATTAGAACACGTGGATACAGGGAGGGGAGCATCACACACTGCAGTCAGTTGAGGGGGGTTGAGGTGGGACAATGGGGCGTGGGGAGGGATAACAAGGGGAGAAATGCCAGATATAGGTGATGGGGGGATGGAGGCAGCAAACCAGCTTGCCATGTGTGTACCTACGCAACAGTCCTGCATGATCTGCACATGTACCCCAGAACCTAAAGTACGATAAAAACAAAAAATTCTTAACTCATGGTCAATAAAAATATAAGCACTGAGCCAGATTAGGTACACAAGTCACACTTTGCAAACCATTGTTCCGGCTGTATTTATGCTGATATTTTGAACACAGGTTATTTTTTGTTTTGTTTTGTTTTAGATTATTTTCTTTTGGTCTTTGATAAGTTCAGCATTCCTTTACTTTTTTGTGTAATTTATTTTCTCAATTTAAACAACTGTGATCTTTGTATAGATATTATAGTGTGACGTCATTTGTGTATCATTTGAACTTTTTGCATCATTTCAAGTTAAATTTTTCTCTGTTCTTTCCTCTTAGTACATCATAGTAGAAAAATAACTCACAGCAACTACAAGATAATTTTAAAAGCAAATGATACAGTGCTACAGTAATCATCTTAAGGTATTTATCATAGTATTTCAAAAGACACTTTTATATTTTTTAGCATATTACAAGGAGATAACTGGTGAAGTGATAGTGGACATCTGAGTAATGAATACTTGCATCTTCACAATTTTGTGAAATTGTTCTATATAAATATTATTTTGACTCTGTTTAGTATGTTACATAAAGTTAAAATGGCTTATGTAAGAACAGGAATTACTGCTTTAATCAATATTTAAATTCTCCTTTAATTGAATTTGCTTTAGCTAATATTCTTTAAGAATTACAATCAAACTGAAGACAAATTCAGTCCTGACAAAAGGAATAGCTCAAATTTTGGCATTGGCCTTGTATTCTAGCTTAAAGCAATTTAGTGAATCAGAACTAAGTTAAAAGTTAGTTAGAAACTAAGGACCTCTCACCAATGATAGCATGATAAAGAAAAAAAAATCCAAGGTTACTAAGAAATAACTTGTTAGGAAGAATCAATTTTGCACAACTTATGGCACAATTCATATATGATATCTAAGATCATTCACATAGGAATTTAAAAAATACTGTCTATGCTTTAGAGAAAAATAACTTTCAAGTTTTTCAGTATAATTAATGATAGAGATATATAAAAATGATTATATTGCTTAGACATATGATATTACATATCTTGAGAAGAAAATGATCTGCTTTAGAAATGCCCATGGATGATAGACTGGACAGGGAAAACGTGGCACATATACACCATGGAATACTATGCAACCATAAAAAATGATGAGTGCATGTCCTTTGTAGGGACATGGATAAACCTGGAAACCATCATTCTCAGCAAACTGACACAAGAACAGAAAATCAAACACCACACGTTCTCACTCATAGGCGGGTGTTGAACAATGAGAACACGTGGACACAGTGGGGAGCATCACACACTGAGGTCTGTGGGGGGAACTAGGGGAGGGACAGTGAGGGGTAGGGAGTTGGGGAGGGATAACATGGAGAGAAACGCCAGATATAGGTGATGCGGATGGAAGTAGCAAACTACATTGCCATGTATGTACTTATGCAACAATCCTGCATGTTCTTCACATGTAACCCAGAACCTAAAGTGCAATAAAATATATGTGTGTGTGTATATATATAAACAAAAAAAGAAAAGCTTGTAATGTGTAAAATTTCATTTTAGCACATTTAATAACTTAAAAATTCACACATAGCATTTAACAAATTACCAATATATTATATATTATTGATATTTAAAAAAAATTAAGTTGGCGTATATCACTTTTATTAGAATTTTTATATTTTTAACTCTTACATATGAAGAAATAGAAACTAAGAACATCCAAATGACACTTGCGATTACATTAAATTTAAATAGTTTTGGCATTCCTTTCCTCCTACTTTTTCCTTCTTGTTTTTCTCTATCTGTATCAACTGGGAGGAAGGGATGGATAATTTTTAGAAATAGTATCAGAGTATGAGATAGATAGAATCCTGTCACTAAAACAATCATCTTTCTACAATATATACATATATCAAAACAGCACCTTGAATCCCACAGATAGATATAATTACCATTTGTAAATTAAGTTGTTTTTAAAATACTAGGAATATAATGACACTTCTCCTCACAAATCACTTCCCTTCTCTTCCAATCACTTTCTCTCTCCACAAAAACCAATCAACAATTCCTCTTTCATGGTTCTCAAGAAGAGAAATAGCATCCTTATATCCTCTCATTTTTAAGAGAAAAGGAAAACCATTTTCCAGCATAGGTCCATTCTAACTTGCTAAGGGGACATCTATTGCTATTTCAGTTTTAGATTTTAAGTAATTTAAAGAGTTAAAATAAAATCATGCACATGGTTGGAAGCTTTTCTTAAGCAAATCATTTTCCTCTCTCCAAGAAATGTGATAATCTATTGCCAAATAACATTATTTTTAAAAAATATTTATATCATAAAAACACCTTTAAGTCACTTTCTTGGTCCATGAGAGGTTTTAGCCATTTCGTTTTCATGAGTTTGACTATAGTCTATTCAATTTACAGTATTCTCTGTGAAAATTTCAATAAAATTGCACCTGAGTTGGCATCCCCAGGTCTAACTTTAGAAGAAAAGGTATTATGATGCTTTAGGCATTGGGAATATATTTCTCATCTTATTTTGTTGATAATACAATGCACTATTTCTGTTTTCAAATATCCTATTATGTGATCAGGCTGATTCTACTTCATCTGAATTTTTTAAGGTCACTAAACATGTTTCTGGCAATTTGTTGATTCTATGTTTTATATGTGTAGCTGTAATTTTAGTTTTATTTTGCCATGTCTTTATTGTTACCTTGTAACTGATGTTAGAAAGCCAGGGTTTAAGGGCAGCAATTCATTATACCAATGTAAATTTCATCAAACACATTGATACTGCTGACAGGTGGCAGGTCATCAATAATAATAACAGCTTCTGACAATACCAAGTGGCTCTTTTATGACATTTTGTCCTAGCCAATTTTTACTTACCATTTTGTCATTCAAAGAATAGTTTCTCGTAGGAATAATGAATATTGATGCACCATTTACAATGTCATTTTGTTTATCAGAATTCTCCCTCTTCACTCTTTTATAATCTGACTTGTGGGCCTTTTGCTTTTATTATGCTATTCCATTTGAGTTGGTATACAATATGTTTTAAGTAGCTAATTCTATTGATCGATCACAATCAACATTTGAAAAGAGCTATTAAATGTATTAAATACCTGACAATTCACCCAAACAACTGCTGTTTTCAAAACAGGAAACAAAGCTATTGATTAATGTAATGAAAAATATGACACTAATATACACACAATATGATGTGAATAAAATCAGAAATGACTTTTTTTCAATTTATAAAAGATTGCTAGTCTTGTAAGTGTAGATAATCTCCATGTTAAAAAAAAAAAAAAGTAAAATCTCCATCTCCCCTATTAGGGACAGGCAAAGGAATAATATCACTTATTCTTAGTGAAACCAAAGAGAAGAAAGTTTGGATCTTCAAATAAGACATGGGTCTTTTCCCCTCCAAGTTGATGTTATTAGGAGGGGAGATTTTGGGGAGTTGATAAGGTTCTTGGGGCAGAGCCCTTGTGAATAGGATTAGTGTCTTAAGAAAGAGGCCAAAGAGATTCTCCTCTCCCCTTCTGCAATGTGAATTTTTTGGTGTGTGAGAAAGTGGGTTGTACCCGACATGAGATCTTTGGGCACCTTGATCTTGGACTTTCCAGCCTACAGAACAGTGAAAAATAAATTTCTGTTGTTTATAAGCCAACAAGTCTATGCTAGTGTTTTTTAAATAGTAGCCCAGACAGAAGATATTGAGATAGGCTGTGAAAGGTAAACCTTTAATCCACACACCAGAAAGAAACATATCAGATATCTGTTAAAAAGAAAAAAAAATACGTCCAAACAATGAAACTCGAGAGAAGTTGAGAAGTAGATAGATTAAAATGACAGTTTTATAGGTTATGGGGCTTTGGTATGTCATAGAAGCATTCTTGGTCTCAATTTTCTCCATTAAAAAGTATGGAAAATTTTCTTAGCATGCACAGTATCTCCATCAATTACATAGTGTTTGAAATGTGTATCATGGTATTTACAACATAATAGGTATCCGATAACTATCATCTACTATTGTTGTTGGTATTGTTTTTGTTCTCATTTTTTGCACGTACCTTTGATAGAATTTGCTATGAAGGCCTGTTATCTTATAATGCAAGTCTTCCAACAAAAGAGATTGCATTATTTTATGGAGTAAGATGAATGCTGTATTTTTCAAGAAGAAAATAATGTCATCCACAGAAACAAATGATCTGGCTTAAACTATCAGGATAGACTATCATTCAAAGCATTACTCTTCAGATATGTAATATTGGAAATCAGATAATCCCATAGTCAAAGAATGCCTAGACATCTTCTATAATTGCAAAATAAATGATTATATCTTCATCTCTGCTCTTCCAATCTTACATCCTATTACTGCTCTATTTATTCTCCTCAGGAAAAAAAAAAAGTGCCTTTCCTTTCCACTGTATCCTAGGTGGTACTATGTCTTCAAAAATTCATTGGAACACTCTTGATTGTTATATAGTTGAATCTTGGCTTCCCCCCATCGAGGGTCCTCTAGTTGCCTCTAATTTTCCACTTTTCTGACGCAGAAATACAGAGTGGCTTGACCACTTTGTGACCTAGTCAGCTACATGTTTTTTCTTAAAGGCTTAAACCCGAGAGGGTTACTTGAACACTTCCAGACACTGATAAAGGTATTTAAGTTATGGTCCAAAACACTAGCCCTGAAAGACACTAGCCCTGGCCTTGAGCCACATATCTTAAACCTTCATGTAAACTTCATTATTCAACCCATTTAACTGGGATACTCCTAGGCAGAACAACCCTTGTTTCCCTGTTCACTACAAGGATATGCTGCAGCTGTCTCTGTACTAATGTTCTCCTAAAAAATGCTTTGGACTTATAATCCTGGGATTCAGTGGTTCTTTTTTCAGAGTCCCAACCAGCCCCATCTCAAGACATTTTGAGGCACTTCCTCGTGGAAATTTCCCTGCTCCCACTTTTGGGATAACTCCTGCCATGAGTTAGGACAGAACACCCTGCTCAGAGCACTGATTCTGCTTAGGTCGGTTCCAATATAACAGAGCATCTCTTCTCCTGCAGATATAGCGAGGAAAATCTAGGGGACTGTAAAATTCTTGGAATTTCCCAATTTCATTCTAAACCAGTACTGTCTTACCTAACATTTCTGCATTCTTCTATTTCAGGTGACTTCTATTACCATATGCATGGCCCATCCAGCAATCAAGTCGACTCAAAGTTCTTATACTTCTAATAACTAATCACTCTTACTGCATTTCAACTATTTCTGCTCTGAGCAACCAGGTCTTTGCTATCCTCCAGAACTACTCCATTTATAAAAGTTATAATTAAAACAATCTTATCCTCTTTTTACAGGTTCCCATTTTTCTAGCTTTCTCCTTCATGCTAACAAAAACTCTTCTCTGGGCTTATTAAATCTTCCTCTAAACTTTCTACCACTGATTTTCTCTTGAACTTCCAACTTCCTTCTGTCTTCAGACTCTTCTACATGTATTAATGATCACAGAATCCCTCGTGTATACTATTATTGCAGCAGTATGCTCAAGAATCTTTCTCCATGTTTTTTTTTCCCCCTTCTATCTCACCAAAATACAACATACTAATTCTGGATCAATCCAACCATTCTGATAATTGAAAAACTTGTAAAACAGAAAATAACAAAAGAAAATCATCCAGAGTAGAATAGACACAGTAATGGACACTTTATAGAGTGTTCACCCATGTCTATATGGGGAGGATTTTACCCACAAAATAACTAAAAGAAAGAAAAAGAACAGAAGGGAGGGAAAAAGAAACAGGTTTTGATTCTAAGTAAGAATATAGCACTATCACCATGCTTTTCACACCCAAACTGAAAAGTTCAATGTAGTGTCCCTGAAGTAACAGTGATTTCATAAAATAAATCGTTAATATAAAAACACAAAGAAATTTAGATTTTTAAAAAGATTTTTCAATAATTGTTTTTAAGAGTTGTAAGGACTACCACGAAATAAGTTTTTCAAATTACTGCTTTAGGCTCAATGTTACTTATAAGTTTGTAAATAAATGCCTTTTGACACCAGAAATACTATCATGTAAGGCATGTCATAGTCCAATGTTTCTAGAAATTAACTGAGAAAATAATTAGTTTAAAAATAAATATCTCAGCTCTTAGATAATTGTGACAGTTTTGTGTGATTATTTGCACTCTGTTTTTAAACAAATTATATGTAGGAGGACAGATGCTTGTTTTACTTAGCTTTTAATTGTTGAAATTACCAGGTTCTAAAATTAAAAGCATCTTCAGAAATTGATGCTTCAAGAACTTAAGCTTATCAAAGTAATATATAGCCATTTCAAATGCAGGTAACATTATATTCCAATATATTAATAAAATAGTGCCACAATTTTTTAAAAGAAAAACTAAATAAAAATAAAAATTTATGTTTTCATATCCATATATACTTTAGGATAGGGAAGATGACAGTGTGACAGGATGGGTGAAATCCTGCTGTATCTACTAATAGAGAACTGGGAAGATAATTTCACAGCAAAATTTTCAAAGGTAGGGACAGAAAAGCCTTCCTTATCTCAATCAAGAATGCTTTAACAACAGTATTACAAATTATGACTCTTTAAGAAGCAGAAGACGAGACAATTTTATAACTAGCGAAGGAGAATGAAGAGAATCTTCTTTGATAAGAGTCTCAAAGTAAGGTCTATTTGCTCAGATGAAAAAGGAAAGAGAACAAAGAAAAGCAAAAACCCACCTTATAATAGGTTACAAATGGAGCAGAGGGATGATCTTTTCTCATCCCTCATCTTTGAAGAAAAGGTGGTGTTTTAAAACATAATTACCAAAATTCTTATGAAATATGGTATTCTCCTTATGAGATATGGAGACAGAACAGAAGATAGGTTGTATCATTGCTCTTAGACAGAATTAATTTATGACATTCATAAATAGTCAGGTACTATATACTTGGTGGATCTTTTAGAACCCTAACAAAAAATTTCCAGAGAAGAGTGTGGCAAGAGTTTGTTCCCTTACAGACTATAAACATTATGGCAATTGGCTATTATATTTATATGTAAATTTTAGCACAATTCTTACTAGAGGAGCAAATTTGTACTATAGTCTCTGAGATCATTTCTAACTCTTTACCACTCTGAGAATAAGGACTTGTATCGGTATGTACACTAACAATTCCAGAGGCTTTAAAATGTTAATTTAAATAAAGACAATTTGAAATTAACTAAGATATGTATTCTTAGGCGGCAGTATTACGTTGTAGAAAGAACACTGTATTTGAAGAGAAACTGTGAATTTGAATTACAAATTGTTCACTCATTAGATACCTTGTGTCTTCATTTACAAAACTCAATGTCTGTACTTGAAACAGACATCGTCACAGAATTATTATGGCTGTCAAATGAAATGACGTGTTTAGTTTTTGTAAAGCTGACAGGACTATGGAATATAGTATCTGAGTATTACTGGTTAATAAATTAATAAAGGCAGTGTGAATGAAATAAACAGTTTTGGAGTATTTACATGGTATTAACCAGGTAGCATATTATTAAGCAATATAAGATATTGTTTGGCTGTCCCATCACATCTTGAATTGTAGCTTCCATGATCCCCACTTGTCGTAGGAGGGACCCGGTGGCAGGTGACTGAATCATGGGGCAATTTTTCCTGTGCTGTTGTTGTGATAGTGAAATCTCATGAGATCTGATAGTTTTGTAAAGGGTGGTTCCCCTGCATACACTCTCTTGCCTGCGACCATGTAAGATGTGCTGTTGTTCCTCTTTCACCTTCCACCATGATTGTGATGCTACATGCAACTGTAAGTCCATTAAACTTCTTTTTCTTTCTAAATTGCCCCGTCTTGGGTATTTTTCATAGCAGTATGAAAATGGATCAATACAGCATATATTCTCTCATGAACTTCTTAGTCTTTATTTCAGAAAAGAAAAAGGTGATAGGGCTATTTTGCTTGGGGAAAAACAGCTATAAAAGCGGATAATATCAAACAAGTAAGACTAAACACACAAATAAAGATACTACAGAGGAAAAGTAACACCAAACATAGAAAGATACTACAGAGGAAAAACAGAAAAAAATATTTGCTACATGTAGATTCCTACATGTTTATCCTTCTTTGTTATCACTCATGTGCTTTAACTCATGTCTCCTCGCAATGCTATCTCTTCGTCTTCTCAAGTAATAATGTCTGTTAGGTGAAATTCTTAAATAAAGTGTTGGCCCACACTTTTTTTCCAGTTTTTGTAACTTGTCTCCTTCTTTTGGAAGCAAACACATCCCTGCAGGCAAAGTTGAATCCAATATATACTGTTGTATTGCAGTGTATTTTTTTTTTTTTTTGCTCTAAGACAGTGATGATATATTCAATTATTCTTAAAAAAAATCTTTACAAGACTAATATTTTTGCCAATATTTACTTTTAGAACTTCTATAGCATTATTTTGTTCTGCTCTTTGTCTGAAGTTTATTTTGTATACTATGTAATTAAGGCTGTACAATTTCCTATACATCGTGTTCCCCAATCATTTAATATTACATTTCTGTCATCAACAAAAATATCTTTGTGACTTTTGAGCCTACCACACAATGCTAATAACAATTTAATTATTTTTGTTAATTATTATTATTTCCAGTTATATTTTGACTACTTTTATGCATCTTTCTGTAGATGAATTTGGCATTAATATTTCTATTTTTTCTGGTTAACATTTGCATAGCAAATCTCAAATCATTCTTATGTTTTATCAACCTGATAAGTTAGTTTTTACTGTTATTTTGTATGATTAATTTTTACACTCAGAATATTCACAAGAAGAGAAATAATTGGCTTTCTTTCAAAAATTGATATTGTGTTGCAGCAATGAGAAAAATATCTTACTAAGGTTTTCTTTATAGATATTTGGATAAGCATATGAATACATAAAAAACATTGGCAAATAATTATTGTTTTACATTTGTTTAATACATGGCTGTTATCCTACAATATGGTAAAAAATAAAACAATATGTAATTGTACCCTACAAATGCAATGCTGCAAAAAATTCCTCCTCATTCATTTAAAAATCATAAGCAGATTAGTATGTGAATAACGGAGAATATATACATGAAATTTATTGTTATAACAACACAGAATTTGAGTAAAAAACAATCTGACATGCATTAATGATGCATATAATAGTTGTGCATATAGTAATATCTTATAAATGAAAGGTGAAACTCTAAGTTTGTATTTCTTTTATATGGACAAGTCAATTTTTTCTATGTGAATATGAGTTTCTAACTGTGTATAAACCAATATGTACATTGATAGGTTTCCCTAATATTATATGCAATTAAATCTTTATTCTGTCTATCTCTGTCTCGCTCTCTCTCTCTGACTCTCCCTCTCTCTTTGTTACAAACACAAACAGTGAATGATTCATACCCTACTAAGTTGCAAAATAACTAATTTTACAAAGGACCCAGTGGCAAGTGACTGAATGAAAATGGACCAATACAACATATATTCTCTCATGAACTTGCTAGTTTTTATTTTAGAAAAGAAAAAGGTGATAGGGCTATTTTGCTTGGGAAAAACAGCTATAAAAGAGGAAAATATCAAACAAGTAAGACTAAACATACAAATAAAGATACTACAGAGGAAAAGTAACACCAAACATAGAAAGACAGTAAGGTAAAAGGAGGAATTATGAAAATGTAGTTTCTTTGAAAATAGCAAAACTGATGAACCATACACAAGCTTTTTGTGAGTGAAGATTTTCAAACACAGGGAGCCACTAGAAAAGTATGTTTTTTGTACACAAATTCTCAACTCTAATGGTGCATCAGAAGCAGGATCTTGGCTGCTAAAATATACAAGGTATGAACTGAATCTTCAGGCTGAGTGAAACACTCAGACCTTGAAGGTGAACATAGTGAAAACCGCAATATAACTCTTCAATTAATTGACCATATACAAGAGACTTTTAAAAATAGACAAGACAATATTTAGAGAGTCTGATAAAGTGGTCTCTTGTGAATCTCTAAGTATCATTTAATGTTCCCCCAGGACTTCTGCTTCCAGAAAGATGGAGCAGAAGTATTTTTCTGTACATTTTCTGCTACTTAAACCTAAAATTCCTGAGCATATTATATAAAACGTACATAAGAAGACCCTGGAGAGTTGGGAGACTGCAGACCAGCTAAGTACATCATGACCTGAGAAACAATACAGACTGTTTCCTGTTTTGTTTCCTGTTCTGTTTGCTTTGTTTCTGTTGTTTGCTTTTTATTTTCTTTATTTTTTCCTTTGCTTCGTATATCCCAGATTTAGTAATGGATAAGCCAGAAACCCAGAAACACCAATGATGTAAACAGAAAGCTACAATGAAAGCCTGATCTCTGCAGCCAAAGACCAATGAAAGAGCAACCTAGCAAGACAAAATACTTACAAAATGTAATTGCCTTTCTTCAGTCATATACCAGAGAAAATGTGGCTTTACCTCTCCCTTGCCAGCAAAGACCAAATGGGAACCAAGACCTCCTCCCTCATCAGATGGTAACTTGGTGCCACTGCCTTCCCCAAGTATGGCTATTATCTAGAAGATAAATGATAGCAAGTATTGGTGAAGGTGTGGAGAAAAGGGTACATTTGTACACTGTTAGTGGGAATATAAATTAGTATAGCCATTATGAAAAACAGGTTGGAATTCCCCCAGAAAAACTAAAAATAGAATTAGCCTGTAATTCGGAAATCCCACCTCTGGGCATATACCCAAAAGGATTGAAATCAGTATACCAAAGAGATACTGGCACTCTCACGTTATTTGTGGCATTATTCATAATAGCTAAGTTATGGAAGCAATGTGGGTGTCCATCATGGAATGAAAAGATAAATAAAATGTGATAGATATACTCAATAAAATACTATTTGGCCTTAAAAAAGTAAGAAATTCTGTCATTTGTAAAAACGTGGATGAACCTGGAGAACATAATGCTAAGTGCAAGCCAGACATAGACAGGCAAATACCAATGATCTCACTTACATGTGGAATCTAAAAAGTTTAATTCACAGAAGTCGAAAGTAGAACAGTGGTTGTCAGAGTCCGGGGAAGGATGTTGGATGGGAAAAGGAGAGACTGATCAAAATTTCAATTAGGAAGAATACACTTTATGGATATATTACACATCATAGTGATTATAATATATATCAATGCACTATATATTTCAAAATTACTGAAAAAGATTTTTAAATGTTTTGATCACAGACCAAAGGTAAGTATGTGAGGTGATGGATTTATTAACTAGTTGGATTTATTGATTCCACAATGTAAACATATCAAAACATCACATTGTATCCCGTAAATATATAATCAAATATAATTATTATCTGTCCATTAAAATAAAATAAATAAATATAACAATCAATTTTTAAAAGAGGAGGCTGAGTAGAGAGCTGGTTCTCTGATTACCATCTTGTGGTAACAAGGCCACCCACCCGTGGTGTCAGTGGAGACCAATTAAAAAGCCTGATCTGCTACTTCCATCTGGTAGTAATAGGAATCCTTTTTCACACTATCTAGAGTGGCTACAGAGGCTACATCAGTTTAATATTAAGTAATTGTCAGAACAAAGAAAACTATCAGGGATGAAAAAGGACACTACATAATAATAAAAAGGTTGATCCACCCAGAATATTTAGCAGTTCTAAATTCACCATTCAACAGAGCTTTCAAATTTGTGAAGCAAAAGCTGATACAACTAAAAGAATAGACAAATTTCCAATGATAACTGGGGACTTCAACATATCTTGCTTAAAAGTTAATAGAACTAGACAGAAAATTATCAAGGATATAGAACTGAACATCATCATCAAACATGAGCTAATCAACACCAAGCGTACCACCTAACAATAACACAGATTTTTTTTTTTCAAACACCCAGGGAACATATGAATAAACCACAGGCAGGGTCATCAAAATTATTAAAACACTGAAATAATTATAGAGCATGTTCTTGAACTACAGTGGAATCCAAATCAAAAATCGGTAATACATGATAACAAATCTCCAAACACTTGGAAACTTAGCACACTTCTAATAGTCCTAGGGTCAAATGAATAGACAACCCAAGGGAATCCAAAACTTTCACTGAGTTGAATCATAAAGAAAATTCAATATATAAAAATATGTAGGACACTGATAAAGCAATGTGGAGAGGGAAGTTTATAGCACTAAATACATACATAAAAAAACTAAAATTATCAGATAAATCATCCAAACAATTACCTCAATAACGTAGTAAAAGAGAAGCAAACGACCCAAAGCAAATATCAAACAGAAAGAATTGAAAAACACGAAAGAAAAATCCATAACATTGAAAACAGATAATAGAGAACATCAATGAAAAAAAAGTTGGTTCTTTGTAAAGAAACTGAACTCCTAATTCAAAGCACCCTTCAGCTGTAAGGGCAGTGGGCTCCCCTCTGGCCCAGGGCAAGTTTAAGAGTCAAGTCCTGGAATTGCAGCCCCCCAAGAGCCCGCTTTTTGCTTTACCCCACTTTGGCCACGCTGGTACCGAAGGTGTAATACGAAGCTCCCCTGACTTTTCCCTCTGCTTTTCTCAAGCAGGAGTTTTGCCCCACAGCCACCACAGCTGATAATATGTAACTCTTACCTGAAGCCAGCAATTCTGAGGCTCAGCCAAGGTCTTCGATGTAGTTCCCGAGTACTGTGGCTGCTTATTCAGGGCTTAAGAGCTCTTCAGTCCACAGATGATGAATGCTGCCAGGATCAGCTCCTTTCCTTCAAGGAAGTGGAGTCCAGTCTGGCCCAGGGTGTGTCTAGAAATGTTGTTTGAGAGCTAGGGGCCTCACTCTGTCTGGTGCCCTGTTCTGCTATACCTGAGCTGGTATTTAAGATGCAAGAGACAGTCCTCCCTGCGTTTCCCCGCCGCTGCTCCTCAAATTGGAAGAAGGTGTGCCTTCTGGAGCCAGGAGGCTACGAATCCTGGGATTAGGGGAGGGGCAATGCTAGCGCTCCATTGGCTGCTCTAGCTCTTTTCCGGGTATGCCACGTGCACCCTCTGGTCCACTGTCTCTGGTGCTAGTTTAGCACTAGGACTTGCCTAAGAATTGCAGTCCGCAGGGCCTAGACTGCTTTTAAGGTTTTGTTGGCTACAAAGAGTGCTGTAGCGCTTGGTGGTGCGGTTTGCAAGCACTCAAGTTCCGCCCACTGGGATCGGCGATTCCCCTCTTTCAAGAGCTGGTTTAAATGCTTTCCGCACGGGCAGGTGTCAGCTGATTTGGGTCTGGCTTTGGTTTCAGCTCTAACAGGACAGCACTGAGTTCAATAACTCACAATTGCTGTGTTTTTTCTCCCCCGTGCTAGCAATTAAGGACTGGTTTTTTTCTATCTCCTTGGTGACGCTTTCAAAGACATGAAGACCAGGTGCTATGAGTGCTCACCTGATTTTTGGTTCTTATTAAGGTGCTTTTTTCTGCTTATATTATTCTTTTTTTTTTTTTTTTTTTCTTTTTTTTTTTATTGCATTTTAGGTTTTGGGGTACATGTGATGAACATGCTCTGCTTATATTATTCTTAACTTGGCGTCCTTGGGTGGGCAGGAACTGGTGAAGCTTTCTCTTCCACCACCTTGCTCCCTGTTGCACATTGTCCTCAGCCGAACAGCCTTTGTAGACTAGACAGCAGCCAGAAACTATCAAGACAAGACTGGAACTCAGATACTCGAAATCCAGAACCCACTCTCTTAATCTTTACATTGTATTGTCTTGCCACAAAATTGGCACGGCATCGTAATACATGCTTATATTCTCCTTTTCCTGTAAGTAATATATTCTTGCATTTTTTTCTTTATGCTTTCGCCCATCTGCTTAATAATTATTAAGTACATGTTATGTTAGTTGGGCCATGGAGGAAGGAAACACTAGGACCAAGATAGAAAAACAAGATGTTTATTCCCAGTAAAATGTGAAAACAAAACAAAAAAAAAAGGAGGAGTGGGGAGTGGGGAAAAAGCAGGGTTTAGAAAGCAGCATCTTCAGACAGTGAGGCAGGTATGACAACTACAAAAGGAAGGTGGGAGGAAATAGGATCAGTCAGTGAAAGCCTCAGAGTACGTGGGTAGATGTAATCAAGTGTAGGATAATCTAGCAGAGAGCGTTGGGGAAACATTTATTAGATGGGCTGTAGTTCCCACCATCATCAGTCACTGACAGGCTGCTTAGGAGAACAACTTCTGGTCAAAATCTGAGATAAACTATGAAGGCATGAACAGTTGAAGGTTATGAACTAATTTCACTGTTGACAACTCAACAGCAAGCTCTTTTTTCGTAGGTCTGAGCAGGACACCTCATTGTTGCCACAAATGCTATGTACTGAAAATAGTGCCAAATGCTAGGAATTCAACTGCAAACAAGTGAAAACACCTGTGTAAGACAGACAATAAAACAGCAACAGAAAGTATACATTTGCAAACACAGTAAGCGCAATAAAGGATATACCTATAGTACTATAGCAACACTTTGAGAATTTGGCATAGATCTCAGGGTATTTTTTTTCCAGAGGAAAGAAAAGCTAAGTAAAAATAGGAAGAAGTTTTTCAGCCAGAATTAACAGAGCCTGAAGCATCTATGTCAATAGGGAGAAAGGTGTGTGTGAAACTTGGGAGATGAATATTTTCGCTAAAGAGTAAAGAGTATAGTAGAAAATAAAGGAGTTTATAGGCCATAATTAGGATTTTTCAGAACTTTAAAAAATAAAGCAAATCATATGCATTTGTAGACAATTAGCTATTTATTTTCAAGAAAAGCTAGGCTATTTAATTTTAAATATATCCCATAATCTAATTAACCCAATCATTATTAGACAATTAAGTTGTATTTCTTAATTTATAAATAATGCCTCATTGAATATTATATTTTTATTATATCACATATTACATCTATAAGATAAATATGCAGTGGTAAAATTACTCATCAAAGTATATGACATGTTATGGTTTTAAGGCATATTTCACAAACAAAACCATAAACTAAGATACTAACATAAAAGAAAAAATCTGTTTCTACAAATTATCTTGCAATTTTCCCAGGAAAAATACTGTTTGTTTTTTTAATGTGTTCTCCTAGTGCTTGTCTATTTGAGTAGCAACTACTTGCCTTTTTAATATCGAGCTGTAGAATCATTGACTATTAGTATGTTTATAAATCATGACTATTAACCATCTGGGAACACACTTCATAGACTTACACATGTAAGAATATATAGTTTGATTGTAAATCAATATCTGAAATTTAAAGCACATGTCCTTTTAATTTGTGCTCATTCTTGAAAGTGTTTCTAGCTCAGCAATCCCCAGCGTGTATCTTTGATTGGCAAGGACATGGACTGGCTGTGCCTCAGAACCAGCTACTTGGAGGAATGACTTCCAATCTTTTTGAAGAGCCCTTTTTAAGTATAGCACTTAACCTATATCATATTATGGGGCATCCCAAAATACTCAGTAAATTGAGAAAACCAAGCTAGATATTTTTGAGAGTTTCAGCAACAAACAAATAGACACACTGTTGGAAATACATAATCTTTTATAAAATTTTTATTTTGTGTATTTTAGTTGTGCAATATGTTTTGAGATAGATGCGTATATGTGGTGAAATCGTACAACAGTCAAGTAAATTAATATATTTGTCTCACTTGTATAATCTTATATTTTCTCTTGACCTTATAAAATAATCATTTTTCTTGATGTAATTAATTCCTAATTAATATGTTAATATATTGGCAATTTCCTGATGAGTAGATACACCATTAACTGGTCCCTTTATAGTATACTTACAATATTTATAATATACTTAACAATATACTTCTCCTGCATAAAGATATTTATCATTGTAATAGTATAAATACATTTACAAAGTGTTTTAGTTTTATAATATCAAAAATACATTTTCTATTTTAAATAATTCCCTCTACTCACAAGTGACAAATATTTGGTCTTTTATATATTAGTTATTCAATATAATGATATTAATCCTATTTGAGAAGAACCTGTCAATCATGTTTGATGCAAAAATATTGCCATGAAAAAGCATTAAACCACTCAATGTCTTATGTTTACTTAATTGATAATTTTGCAATGCATTTTATATTATTTTTCTCACTTAGGATTAAAGAATTGTGAAATAGTCAAGATATACAATGAGACTATTTGTCTATCAATAGAAGAATGAATTAAGAAATATGGTCTATATACACAATGAATACTATGAAGCATTAAAAAAGAAGGAAATCCTGTCATTCATGACAAAATGGATGAACGTGGAGTACATTATGTTAAGTAACATAAGCCAGACACAGAAAAGACAAACACAACATTATCTAATTTATGTATGGAACCCAAAATAGCCAAATCATAGTAGCAGAGAGTAGAACGTTAGTTACTAGGGGCTGAGAAGGGAGATTAGGGAGATATGGTCAAAAGTTACTAAATTTCACTTACATAGGAGGAATAAATCCAAGAGTTCTATTGTATACATGGTAACTATAGTTAGTAACAATGAGTTATATATTCAAAAATTGCTGATACTTCAAACTATACTACAAGGCTACAGTAATCAAAACAGCATGGTACAGTACCAAAACAGAGATATAGACCAATGGAACAGAACAGAGACCTCAGAGACAACACAACACATCTACAACCATCCGATCTTTGACAAACCTGAAAAAAACAAGCAATGGAGAAAGGAGTCCCTGTTTAATAAATGGTGCGGGGAAAACTTGCTAGCCATGTGCAGAAAGCAGAAACTGGACCCCTTCCTGACAGCTTACACTAAAATTAACTCCAGATGGATTAAAGACTTAAACATAAGACCTAACACTATAAATATCCTAGAAGAAAACCTCGGCAAAACCATTTAGGACATAAGTGTAGGCAAGGACTTCATGACTAAAACACCAAAAGCATTGACAACAAAAGCCAAAATAGACAAATGGGAAGTAATCAAACTCCACAGCTTCTGCACAGCAAAAGAAACAGTCATTAGAGTGAATTGGCAACCAACAGAATGAGAAAACATATTTTCAATCTACCCATCTGACAAAGAGCTGATATCCAGAATCTAAAAAGAACTAAAACAGGGTTACAAGAAAAAAAACAAACAAGCCCATTCAAAAGTGGGTGAAGGATATGAACAGACACTTTACAAGAGTGGACATACGTGAAGCCAACAAACATATAAAAAAATGCTCATCATCACTGGTCATTAGAGAAATGCAAATCAAAACTACATTGAGATACCATCTCACACCAGTTAGAATGGCAATTATCAGAAAATCTGGAGACAACAGATGCTGGAGAGGATGTGGAGAAACAGGAACACTTTTACACTGCTGATGGGAGTGTAAATTAGTTCAAACATTGTGGAAGACAGTGTGGCCATTCCTCAAGGACCTAGAAATAGAAATTTCATAAGACCCAGCAATCCCATTACTGAGTATATATCCAAAGTATTATAAATCATTCTACTATAAGGACACATGCACACGAATGTTCATTGCAGCACTGTTTACAATAGCAAAGACCTGGAACCAACCCAAATGCCCATCCATGATAGACTGGACAAGGAAAATGTGACATATATACACCATGGAATATTATGCAGCCATCAAAAATGATGAGTTCATGTCCTTTGTAGGGATATGGATGAACCTGGAAACCATTATTCTCAGCAAACTGACACAATAACAGAAAATCAAACACCACATGTTCTCACTCATAGGTGGGTGTTGAACAATGAGAACTCATGGACACAGGGAGGGGAGCATCACACGCTGGTGTCTGTCAGGGGGAAATAGGGGAGGGACAGTGGGGGCTGGGGAGTTGGGGAGAGATAGCATGGGGAGAAATGCCAGATATAGGTGATGGGGAGGAAGGCAGCAAATCACACTGCCATGTGTGTACTTATGCAACAATCTTGCATGTTCTTCACATGTACCCCAAAACCTAAAATGCAATAAAAAAAAAGAAAAAGTAAATAAATTGCTGAGAGTATTTTTCAAGTTTTCTAAACACAGACAAGTATATGATGCAACACAGAGTTAATTAGCTTGATTTAGCTATTCTAAAATGTATACACACTTTCAAAACATCATGCTGTACACTGTAAATATATACAAGTTTTATATATATATCATTTTAAGTAGATATATATATCTACATATATATATTTAGTTTACATATATATGTGTATATATGTAGTTATGCATACATACATATATATATATATATATATATATATAAAATGTTTAGTTTAAATATATATATTTTGAGATGGAATCTTGCTCTGTCACCGAGGTTGGAGTGCAGTGGTGCAATCTCCGCTCATTCCAACCTCCACCTCCCAGGTTCAAGTGATTCTCCTGCCTCAGTCTCCCACGTACCTGGACTACAGGTGTGTGCCACCACTCCCAGCTAATTTTTTGCATTTTTAGTAGAGATGGAGTTTTACCATGTTAGCCAGAATGATCTCGATCTCCAGACCTCATGATCCACCCACCTCAGCCTCCTAAAGTGCCATGATTACAGGCATGAGCCACCACGCCCAACTAAATATATAATTTTTAAAATAAAATGTAAAAATGACATAACAAGTAACATTACTGAGTAAAACCAAAGAGGGTGCTGGTGTTAAATTATTTAAGTATTTCCTACAAGTAAAATTATAAAATCAGTTTTCCAGGATTCAGTTAATTTATAAGTCTAGAATGACTGATGACTAAACTTATGTGGTTAAAGTTAAATAGCATATCAAATTAAAACTAAAATTTATAGAGTACATTGTGGAACATTTGGGGGCAGTACAAATTTGTATTTTGAACTTTGCTTCCATCAACTGGTTTTCAGTGCTTGGCTATTTCTTTACACCTTGGTGTATTACGTTACTGTGGTGAAATCTTTTTCTGAAGTGTTCTCTCTCTCTATTTCTCCCTCATTTGCAATTTTTACAGTTTTTATGTGACATGTTCTTTAAACAGAAAAATGTCCCATTTCATTTCCATGTTTTCCTGTATCTTAAGGTAAAGTTCTGCTGTTCCAAGTAGTCTTCAGCATATTCAAAGAAGCATCAATTTGTTTTTTAACACAGAGCAATATGAAACTTAGATCAATGTATTTGAAGAGATTTTTAAATGTAAATCTTGGCAGAATGTTTCCAAATAATACTAATAGCCAATTTCAGCTATAGAAACTTTGTGGCTATTCAAATAACAGGTCTTAACCTAGATTTCCTTGTTTAATCAGAGGTCAAGACAAAAGCTTATAATGCAGATTTTATTTGGGAAGTTTGTGGCCCTTTGAGAGTAGAAAAGAGCTGACATGCACCACTTTTTATTACCACATTTATTTATTGTGTGAGCACATGACACTATGTCTTGTTGTTTAATGATAAAATAACATGTACCCCAAAACCTAAAATGCAATTTAAAAAAAGAAGAAAAATAACAGTAGTTTTATTTCTAAAATAAAGGTTCAAAGGAGAAAGGAATTTTGCCCTCTTTCTGTACCCTGTGTTCCATGAGCAGTCTTTTAGAATTCCATGATAGTTGTTAAGCTACTGCTTCTCCACTTCAAATTCATCCTTGTATGTCCAGCCTTAAGATACTGAGAATGAAATTCTTTTTTATGGCTGCCTAGTATTCCATGGTGCATATGTGCCACATTTTCATTATCCAATCTATCATTGATGGGCATTTGGATTGGTTCCAAGTCTTTACTATTGTAAATAGTGCTGCAATAAAAATACATGTGCATTCATCTTTATAATAGAATTATTTATAATCCTTTGGGTATATACCCGGTAATAGCCTTTCTGGGTCAAATGGTATTTTTGGTTCTAGATCCTTAAGGAATCACCACACTGTCTTCCACAATGCTTGAACTAATTTACACTCCCACCAACACATGGACCCAGGGAGGGGAACATCACACACTGGGGCCAGCCAGGGGGTGAGGGGGAAGGGGAGGGAGAGTGCTAGGACAATTAAGTAATGTATATAGGGCTTAAAACTTAGATGATGGGTTGATAAGTACAGCACATCACAATGTCACATGTATACCTCGGTGACAAACCTGCATGTTCTGCATACATATCCCAGAACTTAAAGTAAAATTTTAGAAAAAGATAAAAATAAAATTATTTTTTAAAATACTGAAAATGGACACTGCAAACCACATTTGTGATTTGACAGCTTGTTGGGGTGGCCCCATGTTGGGTGCCACTGTTGGGGTCACCTCCTGCAGGGATTCGTGCTGCAGACCCTGTCTCAACAGCAGTAGAATAAGGTACACTGAAACACAGACATTATGCTTTGCAAGTTTGGCTGAGTGTCAAAGCGGCTTACAGATTTTCTGGGGAGTGCTGTAAACAGTTGCAACTGCCAGCCTTCCCCAGTCAGTGTGACTCTCATTTATTCAGTAAAGTTTACTTGACAAAGTCTTGAGTCAATACCACTAGAGGTTGAAGATTAAAAAACAGGTTCCAATGCCGAAAGCAAATACTATCAGTGGGTAATATCCCTGGCTGACTTCCCCAAAGAGAGCCATCAGAATGATCAAAGGTTAACGTTAGAACCATGTGAGTAAATAAGTTGGTTAGAAACTCCCCACATTCTTTTGTTTCTGCTCTTTATTTAACTAAGGGGACAAGGCTGCCTTCAGCAAAGAACTACAGAGAAAAACCCTTAGGCTTTCCAAAAGGGTTTGAGACTGTATTCTATATCTTTTTCTAATATTTTTCCTTAATATTTTTGCCACCACCCTGACCGAATCCCCACAACAGCTGACTTCCTCCTAGTCATGCCAGTAGGAGCCAGGAGATGGAGAATGCAAGGCTGGAGGAGTCAATATGAACTTCCTCCTTTCTGTTGGTTTTCTATTCCCTTCCATTTCCTATCAGCTGCGCTCCAGTCCCTTGTTCATCTAAAGAGCAAGAATTTGTTTCAGAAGCAACAAGGGCACCCTATTTGCAGTTTTTCCCAACTTCTAACCAACAACCCTCATTTTACCTTTTCAGAGACAACAGCACCAGGCAATTGCTGTCTGATCTACAAAGATCTGGCAGCAGACACACAGCGCCTCTTCTCTGAGCCTTCAGTTTATTAACATAATTTCAAATTTCTCTTCCATTTAGTTGCTAGTTCTAAGAATAATAGCTGTTAGGACTATCTCTATGCTTTCATGTTCCCTTTTTGGCCTTGACAATCACTTACATAGTTAATACTTATTTGTATCAAATTCTGTTGGTTAAAGTAAATGGCATGATTTCTAGCCCCTGACTGGATTTTCAAATTTTTCTCTTCAGTGACACTTTGTGAGCTATAATCACACACAGGCAGAATCCATTTACTTTTGTTGTTTATTCCTAAAGTTATGCTATATGTGCAGTGTGTAGCATCTGATTGAGGGTGCTGTCATCAGTGTTATGATAAAGAAATGACCTCTATAATCCTTTCCTCCATAGCCCAATCTATAATGAGATAAGAAAGTTAACCAGCAATTAAAACAGCATCTCGTTTGGTTACAGGTAAGGTGTGAGGTGTTATAAGAACAAATCTAGTTGTTACAGGGTTCAGAGAAAATCTCCCCTCAAAGAAGTGTCAACATGAATAGATAAAGAGTTACTTACAAATAAGTAACTGCATGCATAATAATATACACAGAGCTCCAAAACTGTCAGTGAACAGGAAGAATCTGAAGAGAAAGAAATAAGTTAATTTCCCTCAACATTTAAAGCAGCAATTTTTCTTCAATAATGGTGCTAAAATTGCAAAAGCATGTACATCTGGCTCTGTGCCAAAACTATAACTTGATAAGACCAACAGCTATAGCATCTTCAGTATTCTGACACCTAATTTTACAACTTGTTCCTGAAGCTCATGTGTGTGTGTGTGTGTGTGTGTGTGTGTGTGTGTGTGTGTGTATAATTCTTCCTATGTTTGTTGAGGAATAAGCATATAGCTTCAAAGTAACATGTTACAACATTGGCCTTTTCAGAAATACAGGTGCCACATCACCACTGAGTGAACGACTTCAATTATTTCACAGTGAACCTCCCATATGCTCTAACATTGACAATCATAGTGGGCAGGTACTTCTATAAACATATATTATTTAATCTTTATAGTAGCCCTCATTATATGATTCTATTATATTATAGAATGGCCACCAGATGGCCCGCACCGGCGGCACGAAGACAGACCTGTTCACCTGCGACAAGTGCAGGAATAAGAACTGAACCTACATGCAGGTGCAGACCTGCAGCTCTGACGAGCCCATGACCACCTTTGTTGTCTACAACGAGTGTGGAAACCGCTGGAAGTTCTGCTGAGCCCTCGCGGATGTGCTGCGTGCTGCCCCCTCGCCCATGTCCTCCATTGACACAGCTTCTCTGGAGACCCCAGAAGGAGGCATGTCCTGCACTCAACCTGCCTGCCTGGATTGCACCTTTCTGCCCTTTCCCCCTAGTTATTAAATGTTTCCTTTTGCCAAAAAAAAATTATATATGTATATATAATATATATAATAAATGTTATATATAATATATATGATTATATTATATAATATGTAATATATATTAATGTACTATATAATATATTACATTAATATATATTACATATTATATATTAATCATAATATATTTAATATATGATATGATAAATTTGTATAATTATATATTTGATATATTTAATATATTATATATAATTATGATTCTATATAATATATATTATATATAATACAATCATGTATTATTTAATCTTTACAATAGCCCTCAGTGTTTCATAACATTATTCCTACTTTAGGCCTAATAAAACTGAGGTTCACTAAATTGAAGACAAGTACCCAAATGATGAAGCTACAGAGTTCTTCGACTACAAAGAACTTTCTCCTTCTTCCTTTTCTTCTTTTTCTCTCCATCTTTTCCTCCTTTCCTACTGCTTTCCTTCCTTTCTTATTTATTTGATGGCGATTATAAGAGGCTTTTCTTCAAAACTGCTGCATAATTTATATACAGTAAAATTCATCCCTTCTACTACTACCCTCAAAATGTTTTCTTTAAGTTTTCTGAGTTTTAACAAATATATACAGTAATGTAACCACCATAACAATCAGAATAGTTGTATCAATCACCCCTGTAAAACTTCCTTCTCTTTTCATAGATGGACCCTCAACGCATGCCCATGTGGCAGTGTCTTCTGTCTTTCACCAGTGGCTTATAGCTTCTATTCCACAGGAGAGTGTAATCCAGGGGAAGCTATGCACTGTTCTGACCACTACTAGCTCCTCCCTCCTCTAGCAAAGCTGTCCTCCCTCTCCAGCCATTTCCCCGTTCTTTCTCATGAGGTCCAAGGAGCCTGGGAATGGGTACAAAATGCCCTGTGTCTGCAGATCCCAGGAGTCCTATACTCTCACAGTAGCTCGCACTCTCTCTTTACCAATTCTTTTAAAATTAAGCTGAATTATTCATTTTAATTTCTACAGTGACAGTGTCTTCCTCTGGGCTCTAATTCAGGTTAGCTAGAGCTGATTTTCTCTCTCTACTTGAAGATGCATGGCTTAGATTTCAAACAAGTGGATGTCATGTGAGCTCAGCCCTCTGTTGGCTTCAGTAAATTATGACTTTGCAAATAATACAGCTTTGTCTTGTTGGTAGGCATAGATTGTTAGGACAAGCATTTCTTTCTGATTTTCTTCATCTTAAGCAAAAGGTGGAAGTGTCTTTAATTTTTAATATTGAAAACTAAGGCAGACACTGAGGCATGATATACATTTGAGACCAAGTAAAAACTTTGTCAAGTATATAGCCATTTTTATGGTCTCTCAGTACCAATATAATGTTAACAATTAGCAAATTTTGCTCAGTCTTATAAAATTATGAAAAATTTTGAGATGCAGCAGTACTGAAGGACAGCTGTATGTCTCAATTTCTTATTCATTTTATTTCTAAAGAAGATCAACTGTTTTGGTTTCAGTCGTTTATTACAGAATCCACGCTGTGCAATGTAGAACATCAAGGTTACCCTAAATGGAATGATTTTATTAGCTATTCATTTGTAATATATTTGATATGAAATACATTATATTATTGCAAATCATTATTGTATTATTATAAATAATAATTATATTACTATAAATAATGCATTGCATTCTTATAAATAATTGCATTTGCTGTTCATTTATCATACATTGATATGCATGTATTTTTATTGTGATAACCTAAAACATGCATATTTTACAGAATAAACGGTTAGGACTCTTTACTTAGAAAATCACTATTTTTTAGGTTTGTCTTTGCATGATGAATGACTTTGCAAATCTACCCAGTAGGTCTTTTTGGAATAAACAAAATACACTCTAATGATAGTCCCACAGAATCTCAAGTTTTGGAATGACCCTTGAGTGTTTAACTCTCACCAAACGTTTCCTTTGGCAGACATGATATTTAGGTAAATAGTTATTAAAGATGTTCATTTTTAATACCAGAAAATCATGCTCAATTCAAATCACAATGTTAAACTTTATCTATAATATGGCTGAACTATTCTTCACTATACAAATCATTAAAAGTATAGACATCACACTGTTTTATTGATGATGTTGCAGAAAGCAGAAGAAAAGTTGTTATAGTGAGATTAAACATTTGGATAATGTTATGCCAATTCTCATGTATTATAACTATATGTCACTCATCATATAGTTGTAATACGTTTGGATAATGTAATGCCAGTACTCATGTATGACATACAGTTGTACTGACATTACATTATCCAAATGTTTAATTTTGCTATAACAAGCTGATGAGCTCTGGTTCTACAGTTAGGTAGGCCTGGCTTAAACTTGAGTTCTACTGTTTTCCTGGATGATATTTAACTACCCTTGGTCTTTTCTGGACACAAAGGAAAGTTCTGGACACTATCGACATGAAATAAAAGTGTAACTCATTTTAGATTAATGAATATTTCCTTCCAAAAAGTTTTATAAAAAAATGGTGGGAGTGCAAATTAGTGCAACCATTGTGGAAGACATTGTGGCGATTCCTCAAGGAAACAGAAATAGAAATACCATTTGACCCAGCAATCCCATTACTGGGTATATACCCAAAGAATTATAAATTGTTCTATTATAAAGACACATGCACATGTATGTTCATTGCAGCACTGTTTACAATAGCAAAGACCTGGAACCAACCCAAATGTCCATCAACGACAGACTAGATAAAGAAAGTGTGGCACATATACACCATGGAATAATATGCAGCCATAAAAAATGATGAGTTTGTGTCCTTCATGGGGACATAGATGAATCTGGAAACCATCATTGTCAGCAAACTGACACAAGAACAGAAAACCAAACATGGCATGTTATCACTCATACGCAGGTGTTAAACAATTAGAACACGTGGACACAAGGAGAGGAGCATCACATACTGTGGTCAGTTGAATATTTACATATTCAGTAAAATATGTATATGAAAAAAACTGTGATATTAAACATTGAATCCTTAATTCTCAATGATTTTTCTTTTTTAAAAAAGTAAGAATTTAGGGGATTTTCTGAAGGAATTACCTGGAAGAAAAATTAGTCCAGTCACTTTCTCTACTATGTTTAATAAGAAGAAAAATTGTAATAGAAAGAAGACCCTTTATGATTGTGGAGAAGGCTATGTTCAAGTCCCAGTTATTAGTTGTGCTATTTTGGAGAAATAATGATTATAAGATTATTTGAAACTGATATGAGATAATGAATTTAAAGTTGTCCCACCAACGGGATGAGATGCAATGCATGTTAGATGAAGTTCCTGTTTGTTTGGAAAAATTTAAATTTGAGTCTAGAATTTCTCCTCTTAAAAAATTCTGTTACTATTCCTTCTTATGATGTGAAATATATTTTATGATACAATATTTTATTTAGCAAAATGTTCAGTAAATGGATTTTTTAGTCAAGTTACCTGGACTTGAATCCTGACTTTGCTACCTGCAAGATGTAAGAACTTGGATTATGTTTGTAAATTTCCAGTGTTTCATTTCCTCAAGCACAACATGAGGAACATATTTGTGCAAAGGGGAGATATGATTTGAAGTATTAATATAAATAACATGGTACCTAACACATAATAAGCACCAAATAATTGTCATTACTATTTGAGAATTGGCACACATTTTTCACACAGGGATGCTTGTTTTCATTTCATGTATTTGTGGTCTTTAAAGTCATTAAGGACACAAAAGTTCTTTAATTTTGTTAGTGCAAAAATCTATTAACTTAATAACCCATCTAATTACTCAAATAGCATTTTATCCTTAAATAATGAATTGTGTAATAGCCAAAGCATTTTATAAGTATTTGATAATTTTAAAAGTATAGAGATAATTACAGTCTAATTGAGTGGGCTTAATCTATAAGAACAATAAATAAAAGTTAAATTATTAGTCTATCTAATAAAAAGTATTTCACATATTTAAATAGTGTAATTAATATTTGAGATTGGATGTTATACTCACAGAAAGAGTCAGATAATTCACATAATTCTGTTAAGACTAATCACCTAGATTTAGAAATCTATGCTTACCCAGCTAAAAAATTACCTTGCTTAAAGTACCATCAGTGAATTCTTTAAACTTGCAATTACCAAATAGAAATTTAAAAAAAAAGTTTACAACTGAGACTTTTTCCAAATGTCACTTTTAATGTTTATAATTAGTCTACCATGAAAAGTTCTAGGTAATAATACAAAGCCATTCGATAGAGAAAGATTAAAAAAAAGATCCATTCAAATTTGTCATTGATCTGACCTGAGCTGGCAATGTAATTCAGGTTTGTATTAAGATTATTTTACTTGTCCATGAATAAAAAGATACAAGTTATCTTTCAGTAACTTTAGGTAACATTTCAGATGTTAGAGATACATTGTCATATTGTTTCGTTTTTTTCACATCTGCTCATCTTCTGTGTCTTTTTGAAGAGTCTGATCCAAATGAGTTAGGTGCAAAAAAATTACATTCAGAAAGTTATTACCACATGTACTACAATTCAGTAAAATACTATGGAGATGTCAGCAAGCTGTCTTGAATGAGAATATTCTTATAAACATTCAGAAAATATTTAATAGTCTTCTAATATACATAATCAGCTTTGAAATAATCTATGTAGCTTAACATAAGATAAACTGAGAATGATTTTACCATTTGGTAGAACTTTTTTTTTTAATGAACACTGATGACTGTGCTTCGGTAACTACCATACCATCAGGTACAACTTGTATATGGAGGTAGAGTAAAATCTAATTACATGTATTAATGTTTGCTTAAAATTGGCTCATCTAAGTATCTTTCTCAGTTGAGAGAATAAAACCTCTTTAAATTTACAAACAATTTAAAATGATTAGGATAAAGGAATTATTTTAATTGCCCATATATAATTTTACAATTAAAATGGCTTATATCTAGTATGACATTTACAACTGTTTTTGCACTAAATTAACCAAGAAATATATATAATGACTTATAAGGACAACTAAGTATGTTGGCGATATTTAAGACTGATTTTAAAAAGATTAAAAATTTGGATTCTAAAATTTATCCTTAAAACATACAGGTATACTTTACAAGTGACAGCATTTAGTTTGTTATTGTAACACCATTTCTGTAATTTTGGAAACATTGAGAATAGCCTGTCTAGAAACAGGAAATTGGTTTAGTATAATGTAATTTATCTGTACATGTAACGTTATACAAACTATGTAATGATATTTTAAAATAATATTTTGCAATAGAAATAATTTAAACATAATCTATCATATAAAAAATCAGTTGTAAAATAGCATAAGCATTATAATCTCAGTTTTGTAAAATAGCCATTCACTATCATACACCTTCTTTGAAGGACTTTGAGTAGGTGTCAGTCAACATTTCTTAAAGAATGAATAAATAAGACAAACACTAAATGTGTAGTTGTAAACGAATCTGTTAAGCACTTTGTAAAGAATGTAAATATAATCTGCATTCTAAAATTATGCAAAATGGTACAACATTTTGATTTTCAAGGGATTTTTAGTGATTGTAATGATTAGTGGTAAAATAGCCTCTTAGGAAGACGATAAAATGAGGAAAGACTTCCATTTTGCTAGTGTATAATTTTGTTTTCCTGTGAGATAATTTATACAAACAAATTGGTTGCTCATACATAGAACTACAGCATATAATTCCTAGCAATGAAAAAAATTCTGAGTGTCGGTGATCCAATTCAATGTTACAAATGATTACATCACCACAGAAACACACACAATACATACCTAAACTATTTATTTTCAGGGAGTTGCCGTTTCTATTTTAGCATTAGTATCATAACACCAGGAATGGATATGTTTGGTGAAGGGTTAGAATACTCATTTATTTCACTACTGAAGAAAATGTAAGAATATCTCATATTTTTATTCAAGATAAAAATTTAAAAAATGTAATGTTTCTTAGGCACTAAGGACTTGTAATAACTTCATTATTCAACATTTTAATTTTTTCTAACACTAGTTTTTGGCATAAACATTTATTGCATTTTCTGCAATTCTGGAATTTCAGACAGCCCAATAATTGAACCCCTTGTTTTTGCTCCTGACTTCTGAGCAAATTGAAAATAAGAGATCAGTCAACTGGATGGAAAAACCTTCGGTTTGTTACCGACTTTAAAACAACACCACCACACTGACCTTACAATAATAAGCTGAAGTGCCGGGGTGTGGGATAATTAGATATGGGGAGCAAATATCTTGTCCAGGACTAGGCAGACTTAACACTTCATAACAGTTCCTGATGGAAAACTAAAGACCTTGCCGTAAAGCAGAACTTCACTGAACTTGAAGCAAGGTCAAGAGCACAGCACAGAAATCCCAAAGGCACCAGTGAAGGGAAGGGGCAGAACTGTACAATCACCAGCCAGACACTTCACTCCTCCTCCTTTTAGCAGGAACAATGAGTGTAGACAGAAGTCAAGTGAGTTACAGTCTCACTTGTTGTTTTCCTTACCATGTATCTCAATCATGTCCCATACAAAGAAAACACAGTTACTAGTGATAAACCAAGTTTCATTTTTTTTCATGCTGTTATGCTATTATTAAATCAATCTTGCTTTGACTTTTTAAGGGATAAAGTTTCAGAAAAAAATAGAGTGAAAATAATTGTGAAGAAAACTTGGGGTTAGACACTCCTCAGTTTACTAAGTAATGGTACCTTTTTTTTTTTTTTTTAAGAAGGCACTTGTAGTAAACATATTATATATAAAACATATGGAAAGGTACTATCGAGTTTATTTACGCCAGAAGACATTAAAGTGCCTAAAGGTGATATTAATCTTCAAAGTAAATTTTCTGCCTCGGTAAATTTAATTACAACACTGTTCTGGGTCACAGCGTATGATTTTAGTTTTATTCTTCTTGTTTTAAGTGTTATTCTACTAATAGTCCTTCTAGCTTCAGTTGGTACCTTGTTTATCTCTGACGACAGACTGAGAGGGAAGTGTAGGGGAGAAGAGGTAATAGAAAGTCTTCCTAAGGTCTGGGCATTGCTTTTTTCTGTTAAATGAACATATGTCTGTGGCACACCTACAAAACACATTACTAGTTTGACTGCTAATTGCAGTTCTTGTTCAGATGTTCTTCAGAAACCGAACATTAAATAAAATCTAGCTTCTCTTTTCCTGCTAGAACTATGTAGTCTACTATGAAAAGACATTGCAGACAATGTATTAATCTCTAACTTGTCATTTAGCAAGCACTTACTGAGCTCTTTCTCTATTTCAAGCTTTTTGTTATAACAAAACACACACATATAAGCTCATAGAGTGTATAGTTTTTCCTACTTGATTGGCAGTTATTTGTCATATTAAAATATGGTCGTGCAGATACAAAGGGAAGTACATTCCATTTGTTCACACAAATTTCATTTTTACACACATAGACACACAGATACATACCCACACAGATGCATATACATGCTCAGGTACCCTGGATAAACTGTTCGTGTTCTAGTCCATCTCCAAATGTGTAGAATATGATTTTAAAGCAAATATATGAAAAATTTTGTGAGTAGAAATGGAAATTGTATTACTAACTTGCTCCTGAAGCTATTTAGATGAATCTATTCTTTTTTAAAAGAACAAATAATTTACTGGTTTAAAAAAAGCATTTGACTAGTATCATACAATATGGCCTCTTCCAACTATTTCATATAATACCAATTAAATGATAATAAAAACAAAACAAACTATTACTATTAAAAAGTAAGTTTAAAGGCAATTTATTGGGGCCAGGCGTGGTGGCTTACACCTGTAATCAATCACAACTATTTCAGAGGCTGAGGTGGGTGGATCACGAGGTCAGGAGTTCAAGGCTAGTTTAGCCAACATAGTGAAACTTATCTCTACTAAAAATACAAAAATTAGCCTGGTGTGGTGGCACATGCCTGTAGTCCCATCTACTCAGGAGGCTGAGGTGGAAGAATTGCTTGAACTCTGTAGGTGGAGATTATAGTGAGCCAAGACCATGCCATTGCACTCCAGCCTGAGTGACAGAGTGAGACTCCATCTCAACAACAACAAAAAAGCAATTTATTATGAACCTTCCAGGTTTTCGGTTTTCGGTACCTATAAAGCTGTTGTTTTTTATTGTAGCAAAGCATATCTAAGGTATGCTTGTGGTGCATTATGCTATTCATTAACAAATAACTTTTCCTGAAAAAAATGGCTGAAGTATTGTCATATCTTCTTTTCCCTAAACTCTAGAAAATATGCCAGCTCTCTTTAAAGAAAAAAAAACTGATTCCTCTTTGAGTGTCCACATTGTTTTTTTTTTTTTTTTTAATTACTGTATAGTCTTGCTATGTTCAGAGATAGAATCAAATAGGATAATTGAGAAGCGGCAGCAAAACTCCTGGGGCTTCCTTCATCTCCTGCCCAACACAAACTCCATCTAAGTTTCCTTGGAATTGTTGCTTAGAATTTCCATCTTAACTACTGATAATTGGTGTGTGTGTGTTTGTGCGTGTGTGTGTGTGTGTGTGTGTGTGTGTGTGATGCGGGATATAGTTATTAGTATAAATGTTTCTGTTCTGAATTTGTGTTTTGATGACTTAACCCTCTTACAAATCGAGGAGCTATGTTTTACTATTAGGCAATCCACTGTACCTGAAAACAAAAGCAGTGCTAGCTGCTTTCTCATTTCCAGCCCAGGGTGAACCACAAAAGGCTATATCCTACTCTCCTCTTTGCTAATTGACCTCAGAAGCTAAGATCAGCTGGGCACATCAACTCAGTTTAATTTCCAAGACATCAATGTACAGTGATAGAGAAGCATCCTTCTTCCACATAACCATCCACGTTTATAATCTTTCTGTAAAAGAGTCCTGCACTTGCTCCTTATACAGATAAATAAAACTGTTTAATTAAGGGAAGTGCATTCCATTTGTTTACACAAACATTTTGTTTTAGCACACATGGACACGCAGATGCATATACATACAGACGTATATACATGCATGTAGGCCCTGGATAAACTGTTAGTTTTCTAGTCAATTTCTCAATGTGTAGAATATGATTTTAAAGCAAAATAAAACTGTTTAATTTTGTATTGAGATTGTGACTATTATATTTGTAAGTAGTCTACTTATGCAGGAATCACTGATGACATGACTTAATAATACCATTAATGTCTTTAGAAGATAGCAGGTTTAAAAAGGAGAGTGGCAATTAAACAGTATTTTTCAGAAAGGGTGGTTTCCACTGTGATTTGTGAGAGCAGAGTCAGAAAGAGGATTGGAGCAGGAAATCTTGAGAATTACAGAATCTAATTAGTCCCATTATTTACAATGTCAGTTAGAAATGGAGGCAGAGGAGAAGCCGGTCTGGGCTAGAAATCAGAATTGGTCTGGAAACTGTAAACACTAACCTGTTTTTTAGCTGCTAATCCGAGGAGAAGACTTCAACAAAATGCTAAGTGAGACTTTAACACATATACAATGGAAGGAACCAAAGACAGTACACAAATCTGGATACCTGAATATGTCATCAGAAAATAACTATAAAACAAATAACAACATGATATGAATTATGAAAATATTTAGTTCAAAGGAAAAGTGTCCTTCATGCTAAGTACTCAAAGGTAAGGACATTCCCTAAAATGAACTATTATGAGATTCACAGTAAACTTTTACCAAAGTTGCACCATTTTAGTGAAAGAAAGCATCAGGTTGAATTGGCTGATATTTTTGAAGCAAGACAACAAAATTGTATTAATATGCAAGTAGGTGAGATAAGAAGGTGCTTTGGAGGGAAGAAAGAACAACAGTGAGCCATGAAGAAAACAAAATTGGAGATATAAAGGATTAAAGGGAAAATGCATCAGAGTACAAAGAAAAACAAAATAAAACAAACCAAAGAAACTAATAATATAAAGCCTGTGCACAAAGCTTAAAATGGCTCACTGTTTCTGTGGATTTTCTATTATGATGAGTTAAGACTTTTGCCTTGTTTTAAATCTGAAACTTACTTTATTCTTTCTCTCTATAGAACTTGGGTTCTTGCTTATCAAGCCTACATCTGATTTTGGAGAGGCCACTACACATGTGTACATAAAATTTATATTAGCACTATCCTTGTTTAAAGTTATAAATTTTATTGGCTAGTTTTTTCTAACAAACTACAAGTTGTTATGATATTTATATGCTAGCCAATAGTAGGCATCATTGGTGCTGGGACATCTGAATCAGCCAAAGTGTCAGATCCAGTCACAGGTGGTGGACTCTGGATACAGCTCCTAAAAGATGTGTTTTTGAGGACATCAAAAAGTTTAAAACTCTAGGTAATTAATCTTATCCATTTCTCTGAAAATGCTAATCTAACTTTTCCAGGTGGCCAATTTCTACCTTTATTCCAGAATAAATCAAGGCGAATCTTAAGCGTTTCAGAGTGTAAACAGTTGCTTATTGCCATCCATTATGAAGTCTAACAGTTTTACATTTATTCAAAAATGATTTTCTGGGAACTTTCTAGAAGAAACAATGATATTCTTTACATCTTTTATTTTCCTGGGCAAAAACTTCATGGTATAGTAAAGTAACATTAATATAGAAAATAGTGTGATTGTAAATAATTTCTGTTCTTAATATATATGCATGCATACATATGTAATAATCACCATATGCATCTCCAGAATTTTTTCAGGTAAATATTATCTATTCCATCTTTTTTCAGCTCTGACAACCAAAACTCTACATTATAGCTCTTTAAATTTTACTATCCTAGATACCTTACATAGTGAAACTGTACAACATTTACCTTTCTGTGACTGGCTTGTTTCCCCTAACATTATGTCTTCATGTTATCCATGTGTAGCATGTGTTCACATTTCCTTCTCTGGTAATGTACTTTAAAATATTTTAATACAAACTGTCATTTATGTGAGCGTCTAATATTTTCACCAGACACAGTGGCACTTAGACAGTATTTGGAATGACCAAAGCAGAAATTCTCAATCAAAAACAGAAACTAAGTACTACAAATATCATTTTTATAAATAACCACCAGAAATATTTTAGTGGTGAAATCAGTGTTCTTCAAGATATGTTATTTGCTACAACAAGGGCACAAATACCTTGGTATCACAGCCAAACAGTCTGGATGTCTAGAATTTCAGACAGCCTTTCTTCTCCTTTCTGGCCTATTCAACTGGAGGGTTCTTCCTCTTAATCTGACATTTATTCTTATACTTCCACAAACTGAAGCCTTTCTTCAAGGGACTTGTTATAATGTTTAAAGAAATAATGAGCATTGCCCTGAACTTATAATAACAAGTTATAGAAGCATTTATCCTTTTTTGACAGACTTTGTTAGAAAACTTCCTTTTACAGTGATATGTCAACTAGTAATGAGAATAAAGGGAAAGAATGTAAAACTTCTACCAACCTCTATTTCCTAGATGCAGCCTATAATTACTATAATAATTTGACATTTACTGGCAAAATTAGCATTGATGTGCTCATAGCATTATATGTTCTCTCAAATATGTCAGACCCACATCCATTGCCTATCTAGCTAGCCTTGTGGAGGCATTCTGTTGGACAGTGGATGACAGTTAGAAGAAAAATAAGCTAAAAAGGGAGGTGCGTAGCCATAACACAGACTTGGCATGATTGGAAAAGACCAGGCATCACTTTGTCAGACAGAGAAAGATGGGCAAGATTTCTTCTGACAAAGATCCTGGTGCCACATTCACAAGACTTGCAGAGAGAAGAAAATGGTCTTTAAATATAGCAGACTTAAGAATTATACTCTTGGAGACTCAAGTTGACATATGTCCTTAATTATTTAGACCTCTTAACATTAATTATCGCAATGTTAAATATTACAATTTTGTTGAAGGTACATTTTCCAAATTATGCTTAAGTATTTATTGCCTGACGATTTGCTACAGGTTTTTGGCTTGGACACATTTTCAGATTTAAAATGTTGATAGAATGGTAAATTTTATTGATCAGCTTGGCCGGGTTATAGCGTGAAAGCTGTTTGTTTTTAAATGTACTTAAAATTTAAATCAATAGAATTTGAGTAAACAGATTATGTTCCATAGTATAAATAGGCAATATCCAATCAATTGAAAGTCTCAGGGACTAAGATTGAGGATTCACAAAGAAAAAGGAAGTCTCCTCCAGAGTGCAACATAGAAATCCCCCATCAGGGTTTTCAACCCAATGCCCTGTAGAATTTGAATTCAATAGTGCACCATCTACTAATGTGAATTTCGAACCAAAGTTCACACTTGCCAGCCCCCACAATCACACATGCCAACTATTTAAAATAAATCTTTCTCTAGGGAACTCTGAAGAAGGGAGATTACAGTTGCATTCTACTGTATATTTATTCAAACATTTGATCATAAAAAGTGTTGAATTAAATCAAATACTTTATGAATCTATTAATAATCACTAGTGTTTACATTTTAATGCCTACATCCAGATAGTTATAGATATCTTATTTACTTATTTACTTATTTATATTTTTTAAATTATACTTTTAAGTTCAGAGATACATGTGCAGATCGTGCAGGTTTGTTACATGGGTATACAGGTGCCATGGTGGGGGTGTGCTGCATCCATCTCCCCATCTACATTAGGTATTTCTTTTAATGCTACCCCTCCCCCATACCCCCAATCCTGCTATTTCTTCCCTAGGCTTCCAACCCTTAGGCCCCAGTATGTGATGTTCCCCTCCTTGTGTCCGTGTGTTCTCCATGTTCAACACCCACTTATGAGTGAGAACATGCAGTATTTAGTTTTCTGTTCTGTGTCAGTTTGGTTCCAAGTCTTTGCTACTGTGAACAGTGCTGCAATAAACATACCTGGGCATATGTCTTTATAATAGAATTATTTATAATCCTTTTGATATATACCCAGTAATGGGATTGCTGGGTCAAATGAAATTTCTATTTCTAGGTCCTTGAAGAATAACCAGTCTTCCACAATGGTTGAACTAATTTACACTCCCACCAACAGTGTAAAATGTTTCTATTTCTCCACATCCTCTCAAGCATCTGTTGTCTCCTAATTTTTTGATGATTGCCATTCTAACTGGCGTGAGGTGGTACCTCAATGTGCTTTTGATTTGCATTTCTCTAATGACCAGTGATGATGGAGCTTTTCTTAACGTGCTTGTTGGTCGCATAAAGGTCTTCATTTGAAAAATGTCTATTCATATCCTTTGCCCACATTTTAATGGGTTTGTTTGTTTGTTTCTTGAAAATTTGTTTTAGTTCTTTGTAGATTCTGGATAGTAGCCATTTGTCAGATGGATGGACTGCAAAAAATTTTTCCCATTCTCTTGGTTGCCAGTTCACTCTACTGATAGTTTCTTTTGCTGTGCAGAAGCTCTTACATTTAATTAGATTCCATTTGTCTATTTTGGCTTTTGTTGCTATTGCTTTTGGTGTTTTCGTCATTAAGTCCTTGCCTATGCCTATGTCCTGAATTGTATTGCCTAAGTTTTCTTCTAAGGTGTTTATGGTATTAAGTCCTTTGTTTAAATCTTTAATCTATCTGGAGTTAATTTTGGCCTAAGGTGTAAGGAAGGGATCCAGTTTCAGCTTTCTGCATATGGCTACCCAGTTTTCCCAACACCATTTATTAAATAGGAAATCCTTTCTCCATTGCTTGTTTACATTAGGTTTGTCAAAGATCAGATGGTTGTAGATGTGTGGCATTGCCTCTCAGGCATCTGTTCTGTTCCATTGGTCTATATCTCTGTTTTGGTACCAGTTCCATGCTGTTTTGATTATTGTAGCCTTGTAATATAGTTTGAAGTCAGGTAGCATGATGCTTCCAGCTTGTTGTTGTTGTTGTTGTTGTTGTTGTTGTTGTTGTTGTTTGCTTGCTTGTTTGTTTTTGATCAGAATTTTCTTGGCTATGCAGGCTCTTTTTTGATTCTATATGAGGTTTAAGGTGTTGGTTTTTCCAATTCTGTGAATAAAGTTATTGGTAGCCTGATGGGGATAGCATTGAATATATGAATTACTTTGGGTAGTGTGGCCATTTTCAAGATATTTATTCTTCCTAACCATGAGCATGGAATATTTTTCCTTCTGTTTGCATTCTCTTATTCCTTGAGCAGTTGTTTGTAGTTCCCCTTGAAGAGATCCTTCATCACTCTTGTTGTATTCCTAAGTATTTTATTCTTCTTGCAGCAATTGTGAATGAAAGTTAACTCATGATTTGGCTGTCTTTGTGTCTATTATTGGTGTATAGAAATGCTTGTGATTTTTGCATATTGATTTTGTATCCTGAGACTTTGCTGAAGTAGCTTATCAGCTTAAGGAGATTTGGGGCTGAGACAATGGGGTTTTCTAAATATACAATCAGGTCATCTGAAAATATTGATACTTTGACTTACTCTTTTCCTAGTTGAATACCCTTTATTTCTTTTTCTTGCCTGATTGCTCTGACCAGAACTTCCAGTACTACATTGAGTAGTAGTGGTGAGAGAGGGCATCCCAGTCTTGTGCCAGTTTGCAAAGGGAATGCTTCCAGTTTTTTTCCCATTCAGTATGCTATTGGCTGTGGGTTTGCCATAAATAGCTTTGATTATTTTGAGATACATTCTGTTTATACCTAGTTTCTTGAAAGTTTTTAGCATAAAGTGCTGTTGAATTTTGTCAAAGGCCTTCTCTGCATCTATTGAGATAATCAAGTAGTTTTTGTCTTTGGTTATGTTTATGTGATGGATTATGTTTACAGATTTGCATCTTTTAAACCAGCCTTGCATCCCAGGGATAAAACTGACTTGATTGTGATGGATAAGCTTTTCAATGTACTGTTGGATTCAGTTTCCCCATATTTTACTGAAGATTTTCACATCTATGTTCATCATGGATATTGGCCTGAATTTTTTTTTTTCAGTTGTGTTTCTGCCAGGTTTTTGTATCAGGATAATGTTGGTATCATAAAATGAGTTAGGGAGGATTCCCTCTTTTTGTATTGTTTGGAATAGTTTCAGAAGGATTGGTATCAGCTCCTTTCTCTACCTCTGGTAGAATTTTGATGTTAACCTGTCTGGTTCTGGACTTTTTTTGGTAGGTATGCTATTAATTGCTGCCTCAACTTCAGCACTTGTTATTGGTCTATTTAGGGATTCCACTTCTTTCTGGTCTATTCTTGGGAGGGTAAGTGTCCAGGAATTTATCCATTTCTTCCAGATTTTCTGGTTTATGTGCATAGAGGTATTTGCAGTAACCTTTGATAATAGTTTAAACTTCTTTGGAATCAGTGGTGATATCCCCTTTATATTTTTTTAATGCATCTATTTGATTCTTCTCTCTTCTTTTTTATTAGCGTGGCTAGCAGTCTATCTATTTTGTTGATCTTTTCAAAAAATCAGCTCCTGGATTCATTGATTTTTTTAATGGTCTTTTGTGTCTCTATATCCTTCAGTTCTGCTCTGATCTTAGTTAATTGCTGTCTACTGCTGGCTTTTGAATTTGTTTACCTTGTTCCTCCAGTTCTTTTAATTGTGACATTAATATTGATGAAAAGTCCATACTACCCAAAGTAATCTACAGATTTAAAGCATTCCTTGTCACAATTGTGATTGAATTTTCTATAGAATTTTTTTTTTAAATCCGAAAATTTAACTAAAGCATAAAACTGAAACCTGAAATTCCTGGAAGGAAATGTAATAAAAAAAAGCTTCCTAACATTTTCTTTGACAATAATTTCCTGGATTTCACTAAAACATAGGCAACAAAAGCAAAAATAGACAAGTAGTAATATATCAAACTAAAAAGCTCTGGACAGCAAAGAAAGCAATAAACAAAATAGTAGACCTATGGAATGAGAGAAAATATTGGCAGACCATATCTAATAAAGGGTTAATATCTGAACTATGTAAGGAACTCATTCAACTCAACAGGAAGAAGACAAATAACTCAATTAAAAGTAGGTCAGTGTCCTAAGTAGACATTTTCCCAAAGAAGAGATATAAATAACTGTCAGGTATATAAAAATGTGTTCAACATTACTAACCATCAGATAAATGCAAATTAAAAACTACAATAGGATATCACCTCTAGACTGTTAGGAAGACATTTGTCTAAACAAACAAGTAAACAAAGATCAGAGTTGGCAAAGATTTGGAGAAAAAGAACCTTGTTCACTATTGATGAAAATTTAAATTGGTGTACCTATTATAGAAAAAAAGTATAGAAGTTTCTCACAGATTTAAAGTAAAACTATCGTAGGATTTAGCACTCTCACCTCTGGATATGTTTCCAAAGAAAATCAGGATCTCAAAGAGATATGAGTAACTTCTGTGTTCATTGCCATATTATTCACAACAGGTAAGATGTGAAAACAGCCCAAATGTTCACTGATGAATGAATGAAGAAAATGTATATATTAATACAGTGAAATATTATTAATCCTCATAAAACAAAGAAAGCAGATGTCAAGTGGTATTTGACAAAGAAACAAAAATAACATAATAGAGAAAAGAAAGTATGTTTGACAATTTTGTGGGAATAACTGGATATCACATTTTTTAAAAATGAATCTAGACACATATATCACATCCTTTACACAAATTACCTTACAATGGATCAGAGACTCAAAACTAAAATACAAAACTATATAACTGTTAGAAGATAACACAGAAGAAAATCTAGATTCCCTTGAGTTTGAGGATGAATTTTTAGACACCATACCAAAAGCATGATTCAGGAAATAAATAATTGATAAGCTGGGCTTCATTAAAGTTAAAAATTTCTGCTATGCAAAAATCACCATCAAGAGAATGAAAAGACAAGCCACAGATTGAAGAAAAATATTTGTAAAAGAACTATGTGATAAAGGATTACTATCCCAAATATATAAAGAAGTCTTAACATTCAACAATAAGATATAAAACAAACTATTTATAAAAGGGCCTAGAACCTAACAGATGCAGCAAATATATCCAAATGGAAAAAGAAGCATATAATAAGCCTACAACTTATGTCATCAGAGAAATGCAAATTAAAATAAAAGCTTGATACTTTAACATATTATTAGAATAGTCAAAATTTCAAACTCTGACAGCACCAAAAGCTGGAGGGATGTAGAACAAAATAGTCTCGTTCATTGCTGGTCAGAATGTAAAATGGTACAGCCACTTTGGAAGACAGTTTGGTCAGTTTGTACAAAATCAAAGATATTCTTATGGAATGATCTAGGAATTCTTCTTGGTATTCATGCAAGCATTGAAAACATGTCCACACAGACACTTGCAAATTGAAGTATGTAGTATGTATATAGCAGCTTTATTCTTAAATTCAATGCTTGCCAGCAACTAAGATGTTCTGCAGTGGGTGAATGCATAAAATGTTTAAATATTTCACACAATAAAATACTATTAAGACAAAAAACACATGATTATCTCAATAGATGCAGAGAAGGCCTTTGACAAAATTCAACAGCCCTTTATACTAAAAACTCTCAATAAACTAGGTATCAAATGAACATATCTCAAAATAATAAAAGCTATTTATGAAAAACCTACAGCCAATATTATACTGAATGGGCAAAAACTGGATGCATTCCCTTTAAAATTCGGCACTAGACAAGGATGCCCTCTCTCATCATTCCTGTTCAATATAGTATTGGAAGTTCTAAGGGTATTTAATTAGGAAAGAAGGAAGTCAAATTGTCTCTATTTGCAAATGACATGATTGTATATTTAGAAGACCCCATCATCTCAGCCCAAAATCTCCTGAAACTGATAAACAACTCCAGCAAAGTCTCAGAATACAAACTCAATGTGCAGAAATCACAAGCATTTCTATACACAATAATAGACTAACAGAGAGCCAAATCAAGAGCAAACTCCCATTCACAATTGCTATAAAGGGAATAAAATACATAGGAATACAACTAACAAAGGATGTAAAGGATCTCCTCAAGGAGAACTACGAACAACTGCTCAAGGAAATAAGAGAGGACACAAACAGATGGAGAAACATTCCATGCTCATGGTTAGGAAGAATCAATATCATGAAAATGGCCATATTGCCCAAAGGAATTTATAGATTCAATGCTATCCACATCAAGCTACCTAAGACCTTCTTCACAGAACTGGAAAAAAAAAAAAAACCTTAAACTTCATATGGAACCAAAACAGAGACTGCATAGCCAGGACAATCCTAAGCAAAAAGAACAAAGTGGGAGGAATCACGCTACCTGATCTCAAACTATACTACAAGGTACAGTAATCAAAACAGCATGGTACTGGTACCAAAACAGAGATATAGACCAATGGAACAGAACAGAGGCCTTGGACGCAATGCCACACATCTAAAACCATCTGATCTTTGGCAAACCTCACAAAAACAAGCAATGAGGAAATGATTCCCTATTTAATAAATGGTGTTGAGAAAACTGGCTAGCAGTGTGCAGAAAGCAGACACTAGACCCCTTCCTGACAACTTACACTAAAATTAACTCCAGATGAATTAAAGACTTAAACATAAGACCTAATACCATAAAAACCAAAGAAGAAAACCTAGGCAAAACCATTCGGGACATAGGTATAGGCAAGGACTTTATGACTAAAACACCAAAAGCATTGGCAACAAAAGACAAAATAGAAACATGGGACCTAATTAAACTCCAGATCTTCTGTATAGCAAAAGGAACAACCATTAGAGTGAATCAGCAACCAACAGAATGGAAAAAAAAAATTTTGCAATCTACCCATCTGACAAAGGGCTAATATCCAGAATCTACAAAGAACTAAAACATATTTCAAGAAAAAAACAAATGAACCCATCCAAAAGTGGGAGAAGGATAGGAACAGACACTTTTAAAAAGAAGACATACATGAGGCCAACAAACATATGAAAAAATGCTCATCATCACTGATTATTAGAGAAATACAAATCAAAACTACACTGAGATACCACCTCATGCCAGTTACAATGGCAATCATTAAAAAATCTAGAGATAACAGATGCTGGAGAGGATGTGGAGAAATAGGGACACTTTCACGCTGTTGGTAGGAGTGTAAATTAGTTCAACCATTGTGGAAGATAGTGCAGCAATTCCTCAAGGATCTAGAAATAGAAATTCCATTTGACCCAACAACCCAATTACTGGGTATATACCCAAAGGATTATAAATTGTTCTATTATAAAGACACATGCACACGTATGTTCATAGAGGCACCATTTACAATAGCAAAAACCTGGAACCAACCCAAATGCCCATCGACAATAGACTGAACAAGGAAAGTGTGGCACATATACAACACAGAATATTATGCAGCCATAAAAAATGATGAGTCCATGTCCTTACAAAGGACATGGATGAATCTGGAAACCATCATTCTCAGCAAACTGACACAAAAACAGAAAAACAAACACCACGTGTTTTCATTCATAGGTGAGTGTTGAACAATGAAAACACAGGCACACAGGAAGGGGAGCATCACACACTGGGGTCTGTTAAGGGGGAAGGGAGGGACAGCGAGGGGAGATGGGATGGTCAGGGAGGAATAACATGGGGAGAAATGCCGGATGTAGGTGACAGGGGGATGGAGGCAGCAAACCACATTGCCATCTGTGTACCTATGCAACAATCCTGCATGATCTGCACATGTACCCCAGAACCTAAAGTGTAATAAAAAATGACAAAAATATTATTCATAGCTTAAAAATGAGCTTTCAAGTTATGAAAAGATAGAAGGAAACCTTAAATTTATATTACTAACTGAACAAAGCCAATCTGAGGTGTATGACTCCACCTATATGATATTCAGGAAGAGATAAAAGTTATGAAGAAAAATATTAGTGGTTTCCAGCAGTTGAGTTGAGAGGGAAGAACAAATAGGCAGAGTACAGCACATTTTTAGGGCAGTGAAACAACTCTGTATGAATCTATAATGGTGAATACATGTTATTATGAATTTGTTCAAGCCCATAGGTATATAACACCAAGACTGAACTTGAATGTAAATAACAGGCTTTAAGTGATGGTTTCTCAATGTAGTTTAATCCATTGTAACAAATGTACTACCCTGGTAAGAAATATTTAATATTGGAAGAAGTCAAGTATTGTGGGGACAGAGGCAATATAGATCACCTGTGTAACGTCCTCCCAATTTTGTAATTTTGCTGTGAACCTCAAGCTGCTATAACACATATGAATGGATGAGCATGGAGGAAATTATGCTAAGTTAAATAAGCCAGACATAGAAGGACAAATATTACATGATCCCATTTATATGAGGAATCTAGCATAGTCGAACACTTAGAAACAAAGAGTAGAATGGTGATTACTAGGGACTGGGGAGAAGGAAAATGAGGGGAGGCATTAGTTGAAGAGCATAAAGTTTTATACTCTAGAGCACAGGGCCTACAGTTAACAATACTGTATGGTACCCTTAAAAATCTGCGGCACAGTTCACAATAGCAAAGAGTTGAAACCAACCCAAATGCCCATCAATGATAGACTGGATAAAGAAAAGGTGGCATACATACACCATGGAATACTACACAGCCATAAAAAGGATGAGTTCATGTCCTTTGCAGGGACATGAATGAAGCTGGAAACCATCGTTCTCAGCAAACTGACACAAAAACAGAAAACTAAACACTACATGTTCTCACTCATAAGTGGGTGTTGAATAATGAGAACACATGGACACAGGGAGGGGAACATCATACACTGGGGCCTGGGCATGGGGGACTAGGGGAGGAATAGCGGTGGGTGGAGGGATTGGGAAGGATAGCATTAGGAGAAATATCTAATATAGATGACAGGGCAATGGATACAGCAAACCACCACCATGGCACTTGTATACCTATGTAACAAACCTGCACCATCTGCATGTGTACCCCAGAATAAAATACAATAAATAAATAAGTAATTGCAAAGAGGATAGATCTTACGTTAAGGGTTCTTATCATTAAAAAAAAAAGTAGTAAAAAAATAAAGAGGGCAGGAGGAAACTTTTTGAGGTAATGGATATGTTAATAGAAATATTGTGGTGATGGTTTCATGGTTGTATACTCAACTCCAAAACCTTCAAGTTGTACATATTAAATATGTACAGCGTTTTGTAGTCATACCTCTATTAAGTAGGTTAAAAAAATGCCCACATACAAATCCTGGTTCTTCTATTTGCTTTTTGTGTGATTTGAGTCCAATTATGCAACCACTATCTTCCATTGTTTCATTGCTTGTGAAAGGAAATTAATACTTTATAAGGTGCTTATAAAATGATGAAACTATATAAAGCACTGAAGACAGTGCTTGGTGCACAGTAAGCACTCAGTACATGGTAGCTAAAAGAATGATAATTATGCAGTAAATTCCCAATGTCTTTCTCCTCTGTTTTAGTCTGACTTTTTACAGAATAAACTTCTTACAGATCATCATGGATAATTGTTAATAAATATTGAATATTTAAAATGGAATTTATTTTTATAAAGTTAATATTTTCCTACTTTTGAAATGTTAAATTAGATAAATTGACATTTACTGAATATGCCTTGGGGGAATGATCAGAATTTTCATTGTTTCAAAATATAAAATGTGATTCTAAAATAATGTGATGATTAAAGGTTTATTATTTGTAGTAGAGCAGATAATAAATATTTTTATAATTTTTAAAATACAATGGAAAAGTAAGGGCTTGTCAAATGACATGGAAAAACAATGAAAAATAATATCTGTCAGGAAAACAGACAAATATATAAATCAGCAAATTTGACTTATCCAGTAACTGAAATTGAGTTTGTTGCCAGTAAAATGCTTTTCACAAAGATGTGTTGCTCCTGGCAGTTACTACACTTGGGACTGCCAGGTCCTCACTTAGAGCTTTCAGGTTTTCAGCCTTTCACCTATCTGCAGCTAGCCAGTCAGTTGTTAGAATGCTTGTCTTATCTCTTCTCATTCTGGATATCTTCTCATTCATCTATATCAGAATCATTTTTAAAAGACCACTACAATTTTCTGGCACTGGTTGAAGAGCAGACAAAAGAAAAAAATGTGTGTATGTGAGTGTGTGTGTATGCATGAATGCAAAACCTTGTACATATCTGTATGAGTGGTCTCAGGAGGAAAGAGAAAATCTGCATGCCTTGGGAAGAGTTGAAAACTTTGTAAACAGCTCCCAGGGAAAATATATCTTCAGAGATTTTATCAGAGGTAGTACGTAATTGAAAATTCTGCAAAATCAAAGGTTATTCCCAGAGATAGAGTGTAGCAATAAAACTGGGTAAGCTAAAGGAAGGAGAAAAGTATAGTTATCCTAAAGAACTACTATGTTATTAGCAGACACAAAATAATTTCCAGGAATGAACTGATTTTAATAGATGCATTGTTGTTCTTCTTTCTTGAAATAAACTTGTGTTTGTTATTTATTGGTTGGGCAGATAATTTATGCTCATTTTAAGCAATTTGAAATTTTTAATGCTTCTTTCTTTCCCCACAATTCAACCACCTAGAGATAACCACTGTTAATATTTTGTGTTCATCGCCTGATTTCATATATATTTCCAATCAAAACTTAAAAAGTAATAATAATGTCTCTACAAATGAAAAGATCCAAATACATATATATGCATTTTATTATACTTAGAAATTCTCCTTCTCATATCAAATATTATTTATAATACAAACAAAATATTTTAATGCAATTTTAAAGAACTTTAATATGAAAGTTTTATACTTACAAAAATTGCAAAAATAATATTAAGCATCCCCATAAACCTGGAATGCAGTTTCTCCTTTCATTAACATTTTACATTATGGTACAAATGACATAATTGATGAACCAACATTGTTATATCATCATTAATTAAAGTCTGTGTTAACCTCCTTTTTCTATTCTAGGATCCCTTCCAGGATACCACATTACATTTAGTTATCATATCTCCTTTGGCAGCACTTGGTTGGGATAGTTTCTCAAATTTTTGTTGTTTCTGTAGACTTTGACAAGTTTGAGGACTACTAGCCAAGCATTTTGTAGGATGCCCCTCAACTGGAGTGTGTCTGATGTTTCTCTAAGGATTAGATGTGGATTGTAGGTTTTGGAAAAGAAAACACAGAAATAAAATATCATTTTATCACATGAAATCAAAAGTTTTTATGATCAATATGACTCAGTATTATTGATGGAAATATTGATCACCTGGCTGAGGTTCTATATGTCAAATTTCTCCACTTTAAAGTTACTCTTCACTCCCTCACTCAGCACATTTCATGCTAAAATCTTTAAAACAGAAACACTACTCAAAGTGGCAGTTATGCCCACCTCCTCAAGAGAAAGTATTTACATAAATATTTGGAACTGTTCTGCAATGGAGATTTACAGCTTCTTAATTTCTTAATTTCATTATTTATTTATATCAGTGGATATCACAAATAACTGTTTTCTACAAACATACCTGGTTTTATTGTGCATTGCTTTGTTGCTCTTTGCAGATACCATTTCTTATAAATAGAGGGCTTGTGGCAACCCTACATTAAGCAAGTCTGTCAATGTCATTTTTCCAAAAGCATGTGCACACTTCATGTCTCTTTGTCACATTTTGGTAATTTTTGTAGTATTTCAAAATTATTAATTATTATATATATTATGGTAATCTATGATCAGTGATCATTAATGTTACTGTTCTAGTCATTTTGGGGCTCCATACACTCCCATATAAGATGTGAACTTATTTAATAAATGTTATGTGTATTCCAACTGCCTCACTGAGCTGTTGTTTTCCTGTCTCTCTCCCTTACCTTGGACCTCCCTATTCTCTAAGACACAAGAATATTGAAATCAGGCCAAACCGTAATTCTTACTTCCTATTGACAATGTAGTTGTTAAATTGAGAGCTCTGATGATTAATGGTTTTACATCTGCTAACACAACATCCACCCTGCAGCCCATGGATCCAGGAGTAATTTTGACTTACAAGTCTTATTAGCTAAGAAATATGTTTTGTAAGGCCATAACTGCCATAGATAGCAATTCCTCTGATGAATCTGGGCAAAAATAAATGGAAAATCTTCTACAAATGATTTGCCTTTCTAGATATAATTAAGAACACTTATGATATTAGGAAGAGGTAAAATATCAACATTAACAGGCATGGAAGAGAATGACTATAGAATTTTTTAATTTATTTTTGTTTTATTTGATTTCTTTCAGCAGTGTTTAGTAGTTCTCCTTGTAGAAACTTTTACTTCCTTGGCTAGCTCTACTTGCTTTTCTTTGTGGCTACTGTAAATGAGATAGATTGCTTTCTTGGTCTATCTCTCACCCTGGCCATTACTGTTTAAAGAAGTGCTACTGAATTTGTACATTGAATTCTATAAGCATTTATAATTTCTGGTAGGCTTTTTTGGAGTCTTCAGGGATTTCTAGATACAGAGTAATATCATCCACAAAGACAGATGGTTTGACTTCCTCTCTTTATATTTGGTTGCCTTTTATTTGTTTCTCTTTCCCAGTTGTTCTGGCTAGGCCTTCTAGTACTGTATTTAATAGAAATAGGGAGAGTGGGCATCTTCATCTTGTTCTGGTTCTCAAGGGGAATGGTTCCAGCTTTTGAGCACTTAGTATGATGTTGGCAGTGAATTTGTCATAGATGTCTCATGTTATTTTGAGGTATGTTACTTCAGTACCTAGTCTACTGAGTGTTTTTACCATGAAGGGGTGTTGGATTTTATTGAAAGTTTTTTTCTGTATTTATTGAGATAATCGCATGGTTTTTGCTTTTAATTATGTTTATGTGGTGAATCACGTTTACTGATTCACATTTGTTGAACTAGCATTGCATCCAAGAAATAAAGCCTCTCTTATCATGCTTAGCCTTTAGCACCCGGTTCTCCGCCCCTCCTTCTCACAGCGCTCGAAGGACCATGGCTGATCCTCACATGAGACAGATCAAGATCAAGACCGGCGTGGTGAAGCGGTTAGTCAAAGAAAAAGTGATATATGAAAAAGAAGCAAAACAACAAGAAGAGAAGATTGAAAAAATTAGAGACATTAAAAAGCAGGTAGAGATCCTATAAGAATCCCAGATGATGATCCCAGATTGCCAGCGCAGGCTGGAAGCTGCATATTTGGATCTTCAACAGATATTAGAAAATGAAAAAGACTTGGAAGAAGCTGAGGAATATAAAGAAGCACGTTTAATACTGGATTCAATGAAATTAGAAGCCTGAAATGTTTCTTGTATGGGGTGGGTTTTACATTAAATCCTGGGGTTCATTTTACAATTCATTATTTTTAACCATTGCTATGTGTTAAAGTAGTATGAGAATGTGATTGTTTTTCTCCGGTTACATACATATTTCTTTGTCTAATTCAATATGTCAAATAAATGAATGTATCTAATAAAAAAAGCTTTTGGAAGTGCTGCTTGATTCACTTTGCTAGTATTTTATTGAGGAATTTTGTGTTTATGTTCATCAGTGCCATTCTAAACAAAATAGCAAAGACAAAAAAATCAACTTAGGTGCTCAGCAATGGTGGGTTGCATAAAAACTCTATATATGCACCATGAAATACTATGCAGCCAAAAAAAGAATGAAATCATTTCTTTTGCAGCAACATGGATGGAGTGGAGGCCACAATCATAAGCAAAGAAATGCAGGAACATAAAACCAAATATCACGTGTTCTCACTTATAAATAAAAGCCTAACATTAAGTACACATGGACATAAACATAGGAACAACAGACACTGTGGACTGCTAGAGGGGAAAGAAGGAGAGAAGGGTGTGAGTTGAGAAATTACCTAGTGGGTAGTTTGCACTAAGTTGTACATATAAATTGCACCTGCCTACAATACAACCATGTAACAAACCTGCACATGTAACCCCAATCTTTTCAACAAAGGTCCAATATCCGGAATCTATAAGGAACTTAAGCAAATTAAAAACAACAACAACAAAACATTAAAAAGTGGGTAAAGGATACAAGTATTATTACTTTTTTTAATATTTAGAACACTTGCTATACCTATTAACAAAGTCCAAGTTTTAAAATTAATTCTTTAGAATGCTCTTGATATACAATCATGATTTTTTCTAAACAAAGATAGTTTAGTGTCTTGTTTTCTAATTTCTATAAGTTTTCTTTATTTTTGTCTTACTGTACTAGTTTTGATTTTCAGTGCAATGTAGCAGAAAAATTATGAGACAATGTATCTTACTATTATTTCTTCTCTTTGGTGGAAAGTATTCCATTTTTCACCATTAAATATGATGCTACCTGTAGGTTTGCAGAGGCAGTTTTTAGCAAATTAAGAAATTTACTTTCTACTCTAATTTGCTGAAAATTTTTAGCACAAATGGTATTGAAATTTATCAAATGCTATTTCTGCATCAATCAATATCATTATTTGGCCTGTTGATACAATGGATTACATTAATTGTTTTCAAATGGTAATCAGCCTTACATACGTTGAGTAAATTTCACTTGACAGTGTTGAATAATTGTATTAGTTCATTCTCGTACTGCTATAAGGACATACCAGAGACTAGGGAATTTATAAAGGAAAAAGGTTTAATTAATTTACAGTTCCTCAGGTCTGGGAAGACCTCAGAAAACTTACAATCATCACAGATGGGAAGCAAACACGTTCTTCCTCACATGATGTCAGGAAGGATAAGAATGAGTGAAAGAGAGGAGCAGAGGAGCAGAAGCCTCTTATAAAGCCATGAGATTTTTCTGGGAACTTACTGATTATCATGAGAAAGCAGCATGGGGGTAACTGCTTGGATGATCCAATTACATCCCACCAGGTTCCTCCCACATGTGGGGATTGTGGGAAGTATAATTCAAGATGAGATTTGGGTGGGGACACAACCACACCATCTCATTCCACCCCTGCTCCCATCCCATGTGTTCATATTTCAAAACACAATCATGCCTTCCCAGCAGTCCCCAAAGTCTTTACTCATTCCAGAATTAATCCACAAGTCCAAGTCCAAAGTCTGATATGAGACAAGGCAAGTCTCTTCCACATATGAGCCTGTAAACTGAGAGCAAGTTAGTTACCTTCTACATAGAATTTGGGTACAGGAATTGGGTAAATACACTCATTACAAATGGGATAAATTGCTCAAAACAAAGGGGCTACAGGCCCCATCCAAATCTGAAATTCAATAGAACAATCATTAAACCTTAAAGCTCCAAAATGATCTCCTTTGACTCCATGTCTCCCATCTAGGTCATGCTGGTGCAAGAAGTCAGCTCCTACAGCCTTGGGCAGGTCCACCCCTGTGACTTTGCAGGGTACAGCCCCCTCACAGCTGTTTTAATGGGCTGGTGTTAGGTGTTTGCAGCTTTTCCAGGTGAACAGTGCAAGCTGTTGGTGGATCTTGAATTCTGGGGTTTGGAGTATGGTGGCCCTTTTCTCACAGCTCCACTGGGGAGTGTCCCAGTGGGGACTCTGTGTAGGGGTTCCAATCTCAGATTTCCCTTCCACACTGCCCTAGCAGAAGTTTTCGATGAAGGCCTTGCCTCTGCATCAAACTTCTGCCTGTACATCTAGGCTTTTCTATACAGCCTCTGAAATCTAGGTAGAAGTTTCCTAACCTCAGTTCTTGACTTCTCTGCATATGCAGGCTCAACACCATGTAAAAGCTAACAAGGCATGAAGTTTGCACCTTCTGAAGCCATAGCCCAAGCTGTATCTTTGCCTCTTTTAGCCACAGCTAGTGAGGCTTAAATGCAGGGCACCAAGTCCCAAGGCTGCACACAGCAGGGGAGGTCCTTGGCCCAGCCCATAAAACCATTTTTTTCCTCCTAGGCCCTTAGGCCTGTGACAGGAAGGACTTCCATGAAGGTCTGTGTTATGCCCTGAAGACATTTTCCCCATTGACTTGGTGATTAACATTTGGCTCTTTTTTACATATGCAAATTTTGGCAGCAGGCATGAATTTCTCTCTAGAAAATGGATACGAATTCTATTGAAACTATTCCAAAAAATGAGAAGAGAGGTCTCCTCCCTGACTCATTTTATGAAGCCAGCATTAACGTGATACTAAAAGCTGGCAGAGAAACAATGAAATAAAACAAACAAACAAAACAACAACAACAACAAAAAACTTTAAGCTAATATCTTTGATGAACAGACAGGCAAATATTCTCTACAAAATATTAGCAAACCAAATCCAACAGCACAACAAAAAGATAAAATGCTATAATTAAATAGGCTTTATTTGAGGGATGAAGGATGCAACATATGAAAATGTTCGATCCAACATATCAAAATTAATAAATGCAATTTACCGCAAAAAACAGAATTAAAAGCAAAAATAATATGATCATCTCAATAGACACAGAAAAAACTTTCAATAAAATCTAACATACCTTCATGATAAAATCCTCAACAAATTAGGCATTGAAGGATCATACCTCAAAATAGTATCAGCCATCTATGACAAACCCACAGCCAACATCATACCAAAGAGGCAAAAGTTGGAACCATTACTCTTGAGAACTGGAACAAGACAAGAATTTTCACTCTCAGTGGTCCTATTCAACACAGTACTGGAAGTCCTAGTCAGAGCAATCAAGCAAGAGAAACAAATAAAAGACATCCAAGTAGGAAAATAAGAAATCAACTATCTCTCTTTGCTGACAATATGGTTTTATGACTAAAAAATCCTAAAGACTCTGCCAAAAGGCTTACAGAACTAGCAAACACTTCTAATAAAGTTTCAGGATACAAAATCAATGCACAAAAACTACGAGCATTTCTACACATCACCAACAACCAGGCTGAGAATGAAATAAAGAAAAAAAAGCCAAATTACAGTAGCCACACACACAAAAAAATGAAGTAACTAGGAACACAGATTAAAACAGAAGTGAAAGAGCTTGACAAAGTGAACTACCAAACACTGCAGAAAGAAATCAGAGATTACACAACTTAATGAAAAAATATTCCATGCTTATGTGTTGGAAGCATCAATTTTTTAAAAATGTCCATACTACCGAAAACGATCTGTATATTCAATGCTATTTCTATCAAACTACTAATATAATTCTTCACAGAACTAGACACAATTATTCTAAAATTCATAGAACTACAAAAGAACACAAATGGTTAAAGCAATCCTAAACAAAAAAGAACAAAAAAATAGGCATCATACTACCTGATTTTGCAGTATACTATAAAGATACAGTAACCAAAATAGCATGGTATTGGTACAAAAACAGATATATAGCACAATGGAATACAATATAAAACTGAGAAATAAATCTGCACAATTACAACCATCTGATCTTTCATATGGTCAACAAAAACAATAAACAGTGAAAAGACTTTCTATTCCATCAATGGTGCTGGAATAACTGGCTAGCCACAGGCAGAAGATTGAAGCTGAACCCATTCTTTTTACCATATGCAAAAATTAATTCAAAATGGATGAAAGACTTAAATGTAAGACCTCAAACTATGACACTTCTAGAAGATGATCTAGGAAATACTCTTCTTGACATCAACTTTGTCAAAAATATTTTGGCTAAGTCCCCAAAAACAATTGCAACAAAAACAGAAGTAGACAAGTGGAGCCTAATTAAACTAAACAACTTCTGCATAGCAAAAGAAACTCGACAGGTTAAACAGACAGTGTATAGAATGGGAGAAGATATTTGCAAATTATGCATCTGACAAAGGCTTAATATCATAATCTGTAAGGAACTTAAACAAAGTCACAAGGAAAACCCCATTAAAAATGGGCAAATGACATGAACAGACACTTCTCAAAAGAAGATATACAACCAACCAACAAACATTAAAAATTCTCAGCATTATTAATCATCAGAGAAATTTAATGAAAAGTATGAAGAGATACTGATTTGGTTAGGCGTTGTGTCCCCACCAAAATCTCATCTTGAATTGTAATCCCCATAATCCCCACATGTCAAGGGAGAGACCAGGTGGAGGTAATTGAATCATAGGGTGTTTTCCCCCATGCTGTTCTCATAATAGTGAGTTCTCATGAAATCTGATGATTTTATAAGGGGCTCTTCCCTCTTTGCTTGGCCCTTTTCCTACCTGCTGTCTTATAACAAAACAAGAACAACTGAAAACCAAGCTAGGTGCTCTAAACAAACTAGAAAGCTGAGTAATCACTTCCCAAATTCACAGAATATTTGATGTAAAAATATAAAAGTTTATTTCATTGATTCTTTTTCTTTATTAATACTTCTCCTTTACATCTATTCTGTTTCTGTAATACACAATCATGCAGCAGAATCAAATTTAAAATTCAAATCGAGAAATGAGCAAAAGAATGGAAATAGGTAATATGCAATAATAATATAGGAGAATATTTTAACAAGTTCTCTTCTGGGTTAATTTGTGAAAACTCTCAGTAGAAAATTTAAAATATATATATATAATCTGCCAAAATTATATACAAGAAGAAAAGAAATAAATTATTGAAACAAAAAGATAAATATACAAGGCTTAAGTGGTTTGGAAGGAAGACATAAATTTTCTAAGAAAATTTTGTATACTTTGTCTTCTTTCTCCTAACGAGATGCTTTCAAAGGCTGAGCATGGTGGCTCATGCCCATAATCCCAGCACTTTGGAAGGCCATGGTGAGAAATTTTCTTGAGCCCAGGAATTCAGGACTAGTCTGGGCAACAGAGTAACAACCTATCTCTAAAAAATTCCAAAACAAAATTAGCCTGTTGTGGTAGTGTGCCTGTAGTCCCAACTACTTGAGAGGCTGAGGTGGGAGGATCACTAGAGCCCAGAATATCAAGGCTGCAGTGAGCAGAGGTCACACTACTGCACTCCTGTCTGGACAATGGAGCAACACTTGACTAAACAAATAAATAAATAAATAATGAGATGCTTCTCAAAATCTTATGCAATAACATAAATGTTTTCTAAATGAAACGTTTCTAGATGTTTTCTAAAATTTTCTAAATTTATAAAAATGTTGTTGAGAAAAAAAAGAGAGTATCTTAAGTTAGAGTTTCTTACAACATACATTTTGCAAATGAAACATTTACTTTAATGAAACCTGATTATTACTCTTTAGTGATTTTCTCTGTCCACTGGATTTTCAATGGGGAATATTAAATAACTAAGCCGATAATTTACTATCTTACTTAGTGTGACATTTATAAATTCTTGTAAGGATTATAAGTCTTGTTCTTTTAAAAATAATATTGAATGTTTTAAAATGAAAGGAGCAGCAGCTTTCCTGTATTGATAATGGGCATATTTCAGAAAGGGAAAAAAAGTTGACAATTATTAAATACAGATTGCATGCCCTTTGCATTATCAAATTTCTCATTTACTTTTTTTAGTGGACCATGAAATTAATGACAAGACAAAGTATCTGAGAAGTGAAGCAACTGGCAAGACACAAAAGTTACTAATTGATTAATAAGTAATTCAGATAAGCTTGTCTGACCCCAAAGATAGCCCTCAATTACCACAATTAACACTGTTTCATGTGTTTATGATTGCATATATTTAGTTAAGTAGTCTTTTCTATTCTTTTTCAAAAAATGTATCCTAGAAATGTGTAAACACATTAAAACGTATTCTAAGATGAGCAATGTAAATGTTGACAGAACAGACATCCTTAAGAGAAATGAAGAAGTGTGCACTTACAGATATCTGACATTGAGGGAGGAACTGGAAAGCTATGAATAAATCTTTGCAATGTCAAGTAACATGATAAATGAATTACTTAGTAGAAGCTATTAATATTATAAATGAAAAAAGTTTCATGACTAACTTTTGGAGAAAATCATTCAAAACAGCATATATACTTTTAAATTATTTTGAAATTCTATTTCTGTTGTTTCTTATCAGTGAAGAAGACTGAATTTGTCCACAATAAAATATTTGGAAAACATAGAAGATCATTAATTATAAAATAAAAAATATTGATATTTTGACTCTATAGTAATAACTATGAGTGGTGTGGTGATATATATTCTCCAATTTAGTTATATGCATATATACACATAGACATATGAATATATCCATATTAGGATTATAGTTTTAATATTATAGAATAAAGAAATTCTCCACAAACTTTTTAAGAACTTCAAATATATAGAAAAATTCTAAGAACAACACAAAAACCTGTATATATCCAGATGCACCATTTCTCTCTTTCTCACACACACACATATATGCACACAAATCTATTATCAACATTAACTTATATATATATTTTATGTGTGTGCATGTGTGTATGACAGTTTGCTGAAAATAATGACAATTTTTTTCTAAATACTTCAGATCATGTACATTATTTTTCTCTGACAAAATCATACATAGGCACAAATGCTGATGTAATTTAACATCAATATAATATTGATAGCTAAATGATAGCCTATATTGAAATTATTCTGCTTGTTTCAATAATATCCCTTGTTGCTTCTGATCTGCTTGTTTTGACCCAGGATGCAATAATGCAGCATACATTTTATTTAGTTGTCCTGATCCTTTAGTCTTCTTTAAGAAAGCTATGAAGAAGGAAGCAAACATTTGCAACAACATGGATGAATCTAGAGGACATTATACTAAGTAAACTAAACCAGACAATGAAAGACAAATTCTGCATGATTTCACTAACATGTGGAATAGAAAATAGTCAAAGTCATAGAATTAGGGTGAATATTGCTCGTCAGGGTTTGAGAAAGTGGGAAACAGGGAGATGTTGGTCAAAGGGTACAATTATTCATTTGTACAAAATGAATAATTTCTGAAGACCTAGTGTACAGCAACATGAATATAGTTACCGATCCTGTATCATATACTTAAAATTTTCTCAGAGTGTAGACTTTAAGTCTTCTCACCGCAAAAAAAGAAAAAAAAGAAATGATAACTTTGTGAGGTGATATATATGTTAATTAGCTTGATTATGGATATGATTTCATAGAATATGCATATAGCAAAACATTGTTATATATCCTAAGTGTATATGACTTTGTCAATTATATCTCAATAAAGAAGAAAAATGTATATAAAAAAAGCTAATATATTGGCTAAAATACCTATTATCTATTTTAGAGATTCTTATGAAAGTAGTAATCATTTTATTTTTCATAAAAATAAACTACAATTCTAAGTTGTATAGATAGCCTCTTGGCTAGTTTAAGGTCATGTATAAGTAATCCCACTCCAGTTGCTAACAGACATCTCTAAATTGTGACTGTTCATTCCCCTATCTCATTTCCTATATTTTGAACAGAGTACTTTAAGAAGTTATATTGAACTTCTATTCTGCTATATGAATTATGAGCAGATTTTCTTTATTTATTTTTATCCTTGTAAGTTATTCTTCAGATTATACCTCCCAAAATGCAAGAAACTGCTAGTAGCCCCTGCTCTTTTATGCCTTTTTGTTTTTAACATTTTGTAAGATGTCAGCATTTAAATTACTGTAAGATACTAGCATTTGATACTTTAGTGATTTGGTAGACAATTATGGAAATATTTTAGTGTTTATTTTTTTTCATCTTAAAAGTTTAGTTGTTAATGAGGAGTGATTTATTTTGAATCTTTTCTATAGATTCCATTTCCATTAAGAAATGTAGCGACTCAATTAAAATTTTTCTTTGAAAGATTATACTGAGGCCTCCTGTTACCAAGTCACAGGTTAAAGTGTTCACAGAGAGGTCACTTCAGCCATATCTCAGCCCAGACTCTTCAAAGTACCATTAATACTGACTCTTCTCATTCAGAGAGGCAGATTCTACTCTTATTCTTAAAATAATTCTTTCCAGGATCTTGTAACTGTTACAGCATAGACTGTCTCTCTGATTTATAATCTAATTAGAGCCCTTTTCCTCTTGTGTCTAAGAAAATGAAAACTGCTGCTCATCTATTGTGCAGGGCCATTTCATACACTGGAGTCTCTTAGTAAATCCCAAATCATTCTTTCTTCCTTTAGGTCAAAGGAGAACAGTTTCATTTGCTTTATCTCATAGGGGCTGTTGCCCAAACTTTTCATCACATTTGATTGTTTTCTTCAGAAAGAACTCCATTTCATACTTCGCTGTGATAATCCAAACAATATCAAGAATTTTTCTAATAAGGTTAAGAGTGCTGTATCTTCTTGTAGAAGTACTTCCTAGTCTCCTCTTATCACTGTTGTATGTTGCACGAAGAATGAAGCAAATAACTAGAATGATTCTAGTTTCACAAAACCATAAGGTATATGTAGATGATTGATGATTGATAATAGGTAGGTAGATAGATAGATAGATAGATAGATAGATGATAAATAGATAGAAGAGATAAATTATTCTGAGAATTGGCTCACATAATTATCGAGGATGAGAAGTCTCACAACAGGCCTTCTGGAAGCTAAAGACCCAAAGATGCCAGTAACATGACTCAGTTCAAGTCTGACAGCATCAGAACCAGGGAAATCAATGATGTTACTCTTAGTACAAGGCTGAAGGCATAAGAAACTGGGGGCACTAGTGTTAAGTCCAAGAGTACAAAGGCCAAACAGCCTGGAGTTCTGATCTTCAAGAGCAGGAGATGACTGTCCTGGCTTCAGGGACAGAGGGTGATGAAAATTCACCTTTCCTCTGCCTTTTTGTTCCATCTAGGAATGCAGCCTGGATAGATGCTAGGTGGTACCCCTCCACAGTAAGGGTGAATCTATCTCCTCAGTTCACTGTCTTATAGGCCAGTCTCTTCTCTGTGTTTCACAGCCACATTCAGAAATTATTATTATTATTTCTTCAGGTATTCCTTAATCAGTCAAGTTGACATGTAAAATTTACCATCATAATACTAACAGACTAATTTAAGCTCATAATGATCTAACTACAAATGCCAGAAAAACTCTACCATTTTAATGTCCCCTCTACCTTTTTTTATTTCAAAGGTCAGCTCCCTTCACATAGTATTCTCCTGGTAAGAGATGGCACTTTAACATTTTTATTTTAATAATACTCCCCATATTATTTATGAAGTAGATTTTATAAAATGATTGCTTTTTAGGAAGGCTAATAAATACAATAATTGAGTATTGAGCAGAAGATAATAAAATCTTTCAAAATTGTTGATAATTTCTATAAAATTCTTCTTATTATTAAGCACCAAACATTGAAAATACAGATGTAAACCAGTGATATTTGTTGCCCAAATATTGTAACAGTAAAGATTAAATAGATAATATTACAGATAAAGTGATTTTATTGATGCCCAATTGACTTCTAGGTAATAAGGAAGATGCTCTGAAGGTAAAACTTTTTTAATAGCAGCTAATGTAACTTAAACCATGTATAAGGCAATAAATCATATTGAATTAATCAAGTCAAGGTCATGAAACTTTTATATAAGACTATTTTTCAGCTAAAGTTAGAGCTCTAAAGTAATCTTTCTTTGAAGTTTTAAATAACAACATATTCTTTATTTCTCATAAATGCTATGAAGTCATTGATTCACATTCTCACTTTATTACTTGCTTTATTGCAGAACTCTGAAAAATAGCGGTAAAAATTTTCATCGATTCTGAATGATTTTTAGATTTGCATAATTTTATAAGTTGCATGAGAAATGAGTACATTTAAGTGCAATCCACCGTGAATGTAATCACTTATTTCCTATCAGAACAGATATCAGTCTGGTTAGATTAACTTAATTTAATTAACCATTACTTTCTTAAAAAACAATGGTTACAAAGTATTTATTCTGAAATCAGCTAGTTGGTGGCTTTCTTTTTCTTAACTGGTGCTACTCTCAAAATAAAATTATAATTTCCTAGAAATGAAAAGTATGTTTTCTTTCATCCCAAGGTGACTTAGAAGATAAAATACTGATAATATTGTGAGATTTACAAGAGCCTATGAACAATTTTATAGGTACTACTGTGTAGAATTACTCCTTCTTGCATTGGCCCATAAAGCCAGTCTTTATTTTGTATGTGTGGGTTTTTGGTTTGGTTTTTAACCTAACAAAACAGATTACCATTATTTTTTAAAAGAAATCTATAAAGCTTCCTTTTTAAATCTATCTAAATATATGTTAATTAAAGTGCTGAGCTAAATGAAATCCTAACAACTCTATGATCTTTTTATTAATGTAATGAAATAAAATATAATAAATAGAATAAACAAAAATAAAAAAATAATACAGCTAAAATGTCTGCTAAGATTAACCTGAGGTTAGTATGTTACAAAGAGCATGTAGGGGAACTTAAAGTCAATTATGAGATTTCTTTTAAAATTCTCCACTGACAACATTGATTTTTGTCATTTGGCTTTCAACATGACAATCAGATCTTCTATTGTTATTCTACACAGATAATGCCCAACAATTTACCTTCCATCCATAACTCAATTTTCGCCTCATATAAATGGATAATTACTTTCTCTCATCAAATTGTTTGCTTCATTCCCTAAGAACTATCCTTTTCATTTCTATGTAGGTATATATATTCCAGTAAAGATAATTTCCTTCAGGAAAAGTGTCTGGATAGGAGTAAATGATTTAATTATTGATTACTATATCATACTATTTAATTCCTGATCCATGTGTGATCAATGATCCTTCTGGCTCATTTATACATCACTTTTTATTTTCTAAAGCATAATATATTACCATTTAAAATACAATTTAAACATATCACTGCTATTGGTACTGGCTAAACAGGAAGCCCATAAATTTCCCTTTATGCTGGTTTTGAATTTTTTTCTGCCATTAAATTAGAAAAAAAAAAAAAACCCTAAAAAGATGAAAGTAGTCTATGCATTTAACAAACCCTACATTACCAAAATTAATAAAATGTACTAAAAAGTGAAAATGTCTCCACCTTCAGGTTTGAAGATGTTAACTTCTTGGCTATCTTTAGCTACTACTCATTCATCTATCTGAGACAGGTCTTTAGGGGATGTGGTAGAGAAAAGTTTGGATATTGGTAATGTTTGCTTCTTATGACTTTTAAATGATACTGCTAGAAAAAGCAAAGCTTTTATTCAAGCTGCTCATGTAAAACATGAAAGAAAATACAGCTGTGTTTAAAAAGAGTTTTCTGCTTCGAGTCAGCAATACCAATGATTCAGAGTCAAACAAGTATGTACCTTGTTCAGTTGGAAAAGTCAACTACCTATCCTCAAATTAACATTAGTACATGAAAGGCAAGAAATTGGAGACAACAATGGGAATAAAATATTAGAACCTAGGAACAGCGGGAGTACAGACAAATGCCCTCAGCTCTGTCTAAACCCTTTGCTTCATGAACTGGCAAAGATAATATTTATACCACTAAAATGTAGTGTGGGAGTAGAATCAGATTGGTTGGGTCTCATAACTACAGCCTTTCATTTCTGAGGTATAGGAATAATAGAAGCAGTTTAACAGAGCTGAGGGATAAGCAGACAACTCAGAATTACTGCCAAAACAGAAAGCCTAAGGCAAGGTCTACATTTAAAGACCATAACTAAACTGCCTCTTTAAGTTTGGTTACTAGATCTTGGAATAAAAGTATGCAAATTCCAAAGAAATCCCTAAGAAACAAAACCTGTGTCCCTGAAATCATGCTAAATAAAAATGGTAGACAAAAGTCCAGCGAGAACAAGACAGTTTTTCTTTCCTGATGTCAGTAAAGATCCAGGGATAGGGAAGATATTCCCTGATAACAGAATTTGGATCAGGTAAAATGACTAACAACTACACAACTGCAAATTTACTGAACTGCAATTGACCAAGAAAAATCAATATCATCTGGCGATTCTAGACTCAGAACTAGATACAAGGAGTGAGTTTTTTTCCCTTATGGAATAGACAGATCTTAATTCCAATTGGGTAGATTCACTATGCTAGGGAGGAGAATATTTAAATAATATACACAGAATAAAAACCTAGTTATAGGCAATATTTTACATTTTCTTAATTTTTTTAAAATTATCTTGCAACACTTCTTCCTATTTCTGGTAACATTATGATTTTCTTCTTATCAAAAATGTCTTCTTCGATCTGATGGGGCTGTCAATTACATAAGCCCAATTCTCTACCACAAGGGAAGATTTACAAAAGAGTTGGTATAATGAAATCAGGGTCAACTAAAAATCTAAAATATACCAAGCAACATGTAACATGTTGCTGCTAAAGATCATCTTTGCCATCAAATAGAGAGAGAGAGGACCAGGCACGGTGGCTTATACCTGTAATCCCAGCACTTTGGGAGGGTGAAGCAGGCAGATCACACAATCAGTTTGAGACCTGCCTGGCCAACATGGTGAAATGCTGTCTCTACTAAAAATACAAAAATTAGCTGGGTGTGGTAGGGCTAGCCTTTAATCGCAGGTACTCGGGAGGCTGAGGCAAGAGAATTGCTTGAACCTGGGAGGCAGAGGTTGCTGTGAGCTAAGATTGTACCACTGCATTCCAGCCTGGGCAACAGAGCAAGATGCTGTCTCAAAAACAAACAAACAAACAAACAAACAAATCCAAAAAAGAAAAAATCACATTGAGAGGCAGAATTTTCATTATACCTTTGGAGCATTTCTATCCTTTTATTGATATCTCTATTTAGTGAATTATCATTCTTCTTGTTCCTGTTAGCTCTTTGTCCATAGTTTCTTTAGCTTCTTGGCACATCATCAAAGACAGGGCTCAAGCCCAGTGTGGCAGCTTTACTGGGCTTAGGAGTCACAGTTTATAACCTAGTGCTTCCAGAACATCTTTAAGTTGGGAGGAAACTAAAAAGGAGGGAACATAAAAGGACAAGGCCAAAATTTGATGGTAAATTCCCCTTTTAGAAACTAAGAAATATTGGATAAACTAAAGAACTGAGAAAAGATTTGCATATAGGACTAGGGAAAGGAGTTTGAAGTCCAAATTTTTCCAAGTTAGTGGAGCAAAGTACAATATTGAGCTTTTATCTACTTGAAAGCACATTAGGGTCTTGGTTTAGGAATTAGAAACATATACATAGACTGAAGAATGCATCTCAAGCCTGAGAGAAAAACTGAAATAGGTCTATCCAAACCAAACCTAATCCTAATATGAATATTTGAACAGCTTATACATTCTCCAGTAATTTACTACCTGTTGTAGCAAAGATCAGTGCTCTTCAAAAAAATAGATTGGAATCCACAATGACCAGTCTTCAATAAGAAACAATCAGACATTTGAAGAGGTAAGAAGATTTGATTTTTGATCAAGGAAAAAAGTACATAGAAACAATTATATGAATGACTGATACTTTGGACTTAACAGAACTTTAAAATAACTATCATGAATATGTAAAATAATATAATGGAGAATATAAATACAACAGGCATGATAATTTTTAAAAGAAAAATTTTAGTTCTAAAATTAAAAATATATAATACATGAAATAATTGGACTGGCTTAGTGGCAGTATTAGGCATTGCCAGAGGTAGGATAAATAAATCTAAACAAGCAAATAGCAATTTTTAAAGTGAAAAACATAGAGAGTGATAAATTTAAAATAACAACAACGAGGTTCCCATGATCTGTGGGGGAATAAAGAAAGGGAAGAAGGAACAGAAAGTGTGTATCTATATGTAGTATTTCAAAATTTCTCCAACTTGACAATAAAATGTAAGCCTCACAGGTCCATGGTGCTTCATGTATTCTGAACAGAATGAATACAAAAAAAAAAAAAAAAAAAAAAAAAAAAACACATTTAGGCACTTTTCAGGAAAAATATTAGCCAAAAACAAACAAAAACAAACAAACAATGGAACGGCATTTTTAAGATGGTGAAGAAGATTAAAAACTTGCAAACCTAGAATTCTATGTCAGCAAAGCCAAAGATCCTCTGAACATAATGATGGTATAGATGTATTTTAATATAGATTGAGTCACCCTAACCTAAAAATCTGAAATCCAAAATGCTCTAAAATTTGAAATTTTTGAGTGCTGACATTATGCTCAAAAGAAATGGTCACTGGAGCATTTTGAATTTCAAATTTTCAAACCAGGGATGCTGAGCCAATAAGTATGATGCAAATATTCCAAAATCTAAAAATACATGAAACATGAAACACGTATAACCTCAAGGATTTCAGATAAGGAATATACTAAACCTGTATTTTGAAAAAGCTAAGAAAATTTATCACCCACAGGTTTATTTGACATTCTTCATGAGATTTTTAATGAATGAAAATGTATTTCAGTCAAAAATATGATTCTCTGGGAAAGAATAAAGAACACTGGAGACAGCCAGGCTCGGTGGCCTAGCACTTGAGAGGCTGAGGCTGGTGGATCACACGAGTTCAGGAGTTTGAGACCAGCCTGGCCAACATGACAAAACCCCATCTCTACTAAAAATACAAAATTAGCTTGGCATAATGGCATGCATCTGTGGTCCCAGCTACTCGGGAGGCTGACACAGGAGAATAGCTTGAACCTGGGAGGGGCCAGTTGAAGTGTGCCAAGATCGCACGATTACACTTGAGTCTGGGTGACAGAGCAAGACTCTGCCTCAAGAAAAAAAAAGAACACTTTAGAAATATAAATAAATATAAAGGGTAAGTTTCTTTTCTGAAAGCCCATTAAATAAGGAAAATGTAGGTAATACTAATTTAAGGTTCTTACCTTATATGTGAAGCAATATAACATAAAGTTAAGATAAGCTTTCATAAATGTAAGTATGTATTTTAATCCCTTGAGTAGCTACTGCGTAAATGGCACAGTTTAGCTAAAAATACAAATACAGAAGATAAAATGTAATTTTAATAAATATGCGATTAAATCAAAAGAAGGCAAGAAATAAGAGGCAAAGAGAAAGGGCAATAAGACAACAAAACTCAAGTGAGTCGACTTAAATCTAATCACAAAAACAATTATGTTAGATGTAAAAGGATTCAAAAGTACAATTAAAAGGCCAAACTCTCCAAGTTACATTACAAAGCAAGACTCAACTATATGGTGTCTACAGGGCATGCACTTTAATTACATAAAGCCATGAAATATTAAATATATGAAAGTGGAAGTATAATATGAATATCAAACAAAGAAGACTTCAAGAAAAGGAGCAGTCTCATAAAGAAAGAGTATTTTATAATGGCAAAACTATCATTTCAACAAGATAAATAAACAATTTAAAATGTGTTGTACCTAATCAAATTGCATGAATCTAAATGATTTAATAAACAATATACAGTTGGAGATTTTAGCACTTATCTCTCAGTAATTGACATAACAGTTGACAAAACACTGAGAAAGAATAATGAAAAAGTTTGTTCTTCAACTAGACTTACTTTGCATTTATAGAACTTCAAACGACCAAGAACAGCACAATACATACTCTTTTCATGTGAATATGGAGCATTTACCAAAAGCAACCATATTCTGGACTATGAAACGCATTTAAAAGTAAATTTTAAGCATTAAATCTTCCAGAACATATTCTCTCATCACAATGGAATCCCTGGAAAACAGGAACAATCTAGCAAATGCTTAGGCATTTTTAAAATTAAGCAACACATATATAACCTAATATTGCAATCTACTATGTTAACTGGATAAAGTTGCATGATCATCTCAATATAAGGAGAAAAATCTCACAAAGATTAGTACCCATCATGAATAAAACTCAAAGTGGGAAAGCAACAACAAATTCTAAGAAAGTTAAGACCAGAAAGAAACTTCCTCAGTCTAATACAAGGAATATCCTAAAAATCTAAAATTAGCATCATACTAATTGATATTGAACAGTACCAGTCTAGAGTCACAAATAAGGCAAAGATATTTGTTCTTTTCACTCCTTTTAACATGGTACTGGAGATCCAAGCTAGCACCGTAAGGCAAAGCCATGGGGGTAGGGAGTGGGAATGATATAAATATTGGAATGGAAATAGTAAATTGACCCTCGTTTATATTTTGTATATAGAAAATACTAAAGAATGTACCAAAGTAAGTACTAGAAAAATATAAGTGCTTAGAATACTGATGCAGAAATAAGAATTCAATATAAATAAGTAAATACTATTTTGAACATTGACAAAAACTATTTGGAAAATAAAATTTTAAAATATCATTTATAGACTCTCAGTCTCCAGTTTGATATGTAAAGATCTTTGAAGTCATTTCTTGTATCCTCACAAAAAGGAAAAGCATATACTGAAAAGAACATACCAAAAATCAATAGTTTCTTAGATGCATCAGAGAATTGGGGTTACAGGGCAAACTGTTGGCCAAAACCTGCTGAAACAGATAGGTGGATATATATAATCATAGTTTTCTAAGAACAAACACTCATAGATGAAGTCAATGTCTGTAAAATCACTTACAACTCTAATTGACACATTTCTGGTGGCTCAGTGTGAACCAGCTGGAGAGTTCAAAGCAAGGCAATATAATTTTTATTTGACAATTAAAAACACATTTTAAAAAACACAAACTCAATACAACATGTAAAATAATTAAAAGAAAAAAATGCAATAAAAATTTCAACAGTAAAAAGTTAAGGTGCTAAATGACATTAATTATCAATGACAGTAAATTAAAAAATAGAGTGAGATATTATATTGCATCTACTGGAGTGGCTAAGATTTCAAAATTTGGTGGTTTCAAATATTGGTGGGGATGTTGGTATCTATTAATAGCTCTCATAAAGTTGTAAAGTGACAAAACATATTTGGAATGCTTTTTGTATATATATGGGTGTGGCATATGGCCCACCAATTTCATCCTTGGTTATTTATCCAAGAGAAATGAAAATATAAATACAGATACAGACTTCTATCAGAATATTCATTGAAGCTCTGTTTATAATCACTGAAAGATCAAAACTGTCTAAAGGTTCATAAGTCTTTTATCCCTTACCTTGCCACTCTTTCTCCCTCAGTCCACCAAGTCCATTGTGTCATTTCTTTTTTTTTTTCTTTTTTTTTTTTTTTCTTTTTTTTTTTTATTGCATTTTAGGTTTTGGGGTACATGTGATGAACATGCAAGATTGTTGCATAGGTACACACATGGCAGTGTGCTTTGCTGCCTTCCGTCCCCTCACCTGTATCTGTCATTTCTCCCCATGCTATCTCTTCCCACCTCCCCACCCCCCGCCCCTCCCCCATTTCCCCCCAACAGACCCCATTGTGTCATTTCTATATCATTGCATCCTCATAGCTTAGCTCCCACTTATGAGTGAGAATATGCAATGTTTGGTATTCCATTCTTGTGTTACTTCACTTAGAATCATAGTGAAGACTAAGATAATTGTTTAAAAGAGCAAGGTATCCAAGAGAGAAGAAAGTTATGGGATCATAACCACATCTAAAAGGACTGTCTACATAAAAAGGATAGATGCCTTAACCATTATCACTTAAAGGAAGGAAGAATGTACACTGTATTCATTTTGTGAGTGACAGTACAAAAGTGTTCTTCTGATAAAGATGTTTGGATAATGAGAGAGGTGTTGACTGAGTAAAATAAATACCAAATAATTATTAGGGAATGGTGAGGTTATGGAATTTATAATATCAATCTTTGTATTGGTATAATTTTGTATTGGTATAATTTTGCATTAGCATGGCTTAGTACTCATCATATAGAGATGGAAAAGATAAATAGATTGGCCTGGGGTTTGGGTTTCACAAAACAGGAATAAAAACAGGAAAACAGGATAAATCATTTTAATATAATGGCAAGGGATTGATTAAGATGATTTCAAGGAGAAAAGGCATGAGGTGGCTGCAAGTTAGAAAAATACAATTTTACTAATAAGATAAATAAAATCTCCAAAAGGAATGAAAATACTGTCTTTTATTTTCTGGTGACTAAATCCAAAATTGTGTTCCCCACCCCACTCCTGAGAGTCTTTCTATGATAGCAAATTGAAAATGAGTTGATGGTCCCTGGACCTGCCCATTCTTTTTCTAATGCAGATGATGGTTTCCCAAAGGACAAATATTAACTTAGAAATAATAGTAATGTTTGACCTTTTTAGGTTTAGCAGGTATTTATGTAGCTGTTAGCCACAGTAGCATCTAACACACATTATTATAGCAAGTCATAAATTTTATGAATAATTTCAGTCATATGGTGATATCTAACTTTAAGAGAAAGAAAGATTTTCTTAAATCCCCATAAGCTTGGCAGAATCGATTTATAGAAAACTTTCAGAACAAGAATCTAAATTTTCCAAAAGTGACATTGTGAAAGACATCTGTTTATCACAGGCACTAAACTATAAGCAGTCTCACTGGAAAAAGCTATACAAAGAGCTATAAATATAGTGGAGGAAGCAGGTTGCCAAAACCGATGAGTGGTAAAAGTCCCAGAAGCTAAGTGAAAGGAGAAAAAAAAAATATTTTTCTTTTTTAATAGTTAAGTGCTTCTCTTCAATATCCTTACCTACATCTGGCACAATAACAAGTGATTGCTTATTATTTCTTTTCTAATTTAATTTCCTTCTTTACTTCTCTAACCAGGTTTACACAATACACACCATGATGTACGTTAAGCTCTGTTAAGCAACCAAATAGACTTTGAGCACGTGTCTTGCCATTCAACATAATTCACACCACCTTGTAAGTGATTTCTCTTTAATTATTATTTTCACTGTTTGAGAAGTATGTGTTTTTACCCCATGAGTAGACAACAGCTTCTTTGCAAAGTGCCATGAGAGACCAAACCAGGAAGAATTCTTGTTGAGTGCCTATATGCATGGCAATAGATACTTCAGAAATTATTGTGAAGTATGCACCTAATTTGCAGCATGTAAAATTTAAAAAGATAAAATATTGTATTAAAAATATTTCATAAACCACCAAAAGGTCTATATTTAATTAACCTAATTTTACCATAAAACCTCTAAGGAGACAGACATGTCACAGACACTCTGTTTCAAAAGGTAAATTTATATAAGATAAATGCTTATTATTTCTATATCACACAGACAGAGGATAGAATTTTAAAGGATTTACAATATTAGAAATGGAAAACTCAGGAAGCTCATAAACTGTAAAATGTTTTCATATTTGCTTTGCTTTTTAGCTAGTTTGTTATACTCTATCCCTGATCTTAAAGGACCATGACAGCTCAAAGAAAAAAGACATACAACAAATTAACAGTAAAATTTAAACACAAATAAGGAATCAAAATCATTTAAAATATAAATGAGACAGAAGTATATGTAAACTTTGCATTTTCTGAGTCACCTAATAGCCAAGTAATAACTAAAACATGATAATTAGATATATGTTTTCAAGAGAAGAAAACAAATATTTAAGATAAATTCAAAAGTTGCACATAGAATTAAGTTGTAAGTGGAATTTCACATGTAGACTTTCATAGCGGGAATAATATAGTCAACAATGTCTATAATAATATTTCTACAACAAACAATATTTCTATAATAGCAACAGACTTAACTGCTTCCTTTTTAAGCAACCTCCATTTCAAAGCCCAATGAATAATACTGAAATACAACTTACTAAAGGCGGTTATACAGAGTTAATGAAATACAGTCAAAGCATGTAGTAATGACACAATTTTATTATTGGTTTTTAATGGCTCAGTTATAGAATTCACTGGGTATATGGATACATTTATGTGTGTGTTTGTGTGGTAACTTCATGTACCCAATTAACGTTTTACTTTGCAATGATATATTATTTATCTTTTTTGTAGAAAAAGTATCAAATAATCCATGCTTTAGATATGATATCCCCTTTCACAAACCCATAACTTTGCTGATGCTGTCACCCTTAAAAATCTATTCTCCCTCAACAATGTAAGCTATTTTTCAGAAATCAGGTCAAATGCCACTTCCTTTTTCATCTTCCCCAGTAATCAGTTTTTTGTTTCTCTGTGCCCACAAACAATGTTTTTCCCCTTATACAGAATTATTTATGCCGTGCTGAAATTATTCTCATGTTGGTCTATTTTATCAGAACGAGCTTTCATAGCCCTGCAATTTGCCTTGTACATGGGATTTTCCTTAAGACTTATTACTAGGACTCCATACATATTTTCTGAAGGAAGGAATTAAAGGGAAAACAAATTATTTCTTGATAAGGTAAGAGGGTGTTAATTATTCTGAAACCAAAGGCTCGAATGAGTCTTAATAATTCCCTTAAATTATTTGGAGATACTTTTGGCTATGAACATTTTTTTCTGGGACATAGATCCATAGCTTTGATCACTCTCAAAGGAACCCCTAATCCTGCCCCTGCAGAATAGGAATGGGATAAAAAGACAAACATTCACAGAATGTTACAATTTTAGTCTTCCAAATGCTCAAGTTACTTATCATATTTTATAACTTTTCAAATAGAAAGATTGTCTCCTGGGCATTATAAATATTCAACACACTATCTGATTATTATTTGCATTCATTATGGGAGAAAGTAAGTTTTTCTAGTGTTTCCTGGAGTCTGTTGACCATGTAAGCCATATCATAGCCAAATATATTTCACCTCACCTTTGTTTATTGGTTGCTGAGAAAATTACTGTTGCCTAAGCAGAGATTCAACTGACAAGAATGTTGGACTAATTATTCATTAATGAGAGATGCAAAAGGTAAGTGCTTCTAGGAATCAGTATACCATACTTAAATGACTTAGCACATGGAGAAAAATCTATGAAAATAAAGATATAACTTAGACACTATATTAATTGGAACATATTTTTCTAGATTTTCACACTAGACACACAACTGATAATTCTATTTCTAAAACCATTTTCCATTTGTAAAGCTCTTTTTTTCTGAAATTACAGCATGCAATACATGAATTTAGATGAAAATCTATTAAGGTAATTTGAATAACACAATTCATTGTGCTTATATAATAGATTGAAACAGCTTAAAACATGATTTAATTCTAAAACTATAATACAAGTAAATTAATCAGTCATAACAACTTAATCTTATAAGTCATTATTCTAATATGTAGATATTTGAATTAACAGATTTATACATGCCAAACTATCCATATAGGTGGTCATTATTTTGTAGGTGAAGTTAAATGTACCTTCTACATTTTTAAGGCTGGTACTAACATAAGACAGATTAAAAAAAAAAAAAAAGGATACAATCCTTATATGGCAATTTTTACATGTACATGAGAGCCTTCATAACAAAAATGAAGACCCAAAGAACTGGCTAAGCCTAAGGCTTATATGTTAGTTTGAATAAAGGTTGGCAATAATGGAAAACTAATTAAAATAAATGTGACTGAAAAAGACACAAGTTATTTTAATAAGCTGTTTATAAAGACTTTCTCAGCCCCCACTTTGCATCTCTGGTAATAAGAATGTTCTGTTCTTCTGGTTTAAGGCAAGCATCTTTCACATGAGAGTTTTATTTCCCACTTTCAGAAGCAAGAAGGAAGAAGTGGTCAGAGTGTCCTTCCTGCATCTACTATTTTTCAAGTGCCTTCAGTTCAAAATAATCATTATGTCAAATTTGCATATTTTGGGTGGCATGGTCTGAACTCCTTCAATCTACATAAGGACTTATGAGCAACAGGGTATATTAACTCAGGAGGAGATAACAGTTGAGATCCTTTATTTAGCTGTGTAATCTCTCTTCTTGTGTAAAATAGAGACACATATATATGCATTAGCGATTGCTGTCAAAATTAAATGGAACATAGTTTCCAGCATAAAAGAGATTCTCTTTAATGTTATTTCCCCCCAATGTTGTCCTTTTTACATATGATTCTGTTATTTTGTACGTATAAAATATGTTATAATGAATATGCTAACATCACATTTTAAAAATCAGCATTTCTCAACCTTTTAGGCTTGCGACACTTTAAAATGTCAAAAATTTTGGCAGCAGGAAAAGGATTTGAAAGTAGAGACGATAAGTGACTAAAGTTTAGAACTCACTTTTTCTCTGGGTAATTTCATCTGTTCCCATGGTTACCACTCCCATTGAGATCAGATGCCTATGTATGTCTCAAAATTGACCAGAAATTGATTTAACCTCACCAATTAATGCTATGCTGGCAAAGTAGGTCTGAAAATTCCTCTTTGGAAGGGCTGCTCAGCTACTGAAAAAATAACCTTGGACAAAGCAAAGTAATAGCTCTTAAACTGTTTCCCTTCAACATACATCTACAAAAATTTGGGGTTTTGGATATGATTTTAGTTTATACGCACTTTCTGTTTCATCAATGAAACAGTAAATGTGTGATTGGCTATTCTAACACTTCAGGTTATAAGCAATATTTGTAGATGAACATATAAATATGTGAAAAGGCTAGCTAAATTTTAAAAGAAATTCATGTTTACATTAAATCATGTGAGATAAATGTAGAATTTCTAACAGTAGAATGGAGGCTCTGACTTGAAATATTGATTTGGTTTTATGGGGTAACAATTCTTTTAAATGATTAATACTGGAGAGTCCAAAATTTCTATTTTAAACTACTATCTTTCTACCTAGATACTGAGTTTTCACTCTCTTTTCTTCAAGCTCAAAATTCATAAAACAGAATTCCTTATATTTTTCTGTACATACTTCACTTTTTGTTCCTAGTGACGTAGAACAGTATTACAATATGTTTTAAATCTTCCCCCTCCACCACTGAAGGAACTCCCTTATCCTTTTAACCTAAAATCTCACTCAAGATTTTTTTCAAAGATGAAATGTTTCTTGTTATGTTTTTTTTCTCTATTTTCACTTCCACTTTCAAATTGAAAGCTTCACCATATTTCACTTGAAATTTTGCAATCATATTCCCAAATGGGCCCTAGTCTTTATTCTTTAACCATTCATCTAACATTCCACTGTTTTAAAAATTAAATCAATATCATATAATTTTCAAATTTTAACAACTTTGATAATTTACAATAGGCCAAAAGATAAAGATCAAGTTTTCAGTATAGAATCTATAGACCATATCGATAAAGCTAAATCATCTTTCTAATCCTGTCCTACCATGTGACACATTTTAGCTCACAGTACTACTCAGTCTATTCAAAGATGCTATGCCTTTCCTGGCTCCAATGTTGATCACGCTGTCCTTTCTCTTCCAGCAGAAACACACAGGTTCATAAAGTGTGATCTCAGAGAGCTCTATTCATTCTTTTCTCCCAGAAAGACACAGGATTGATAAATTGCATAATCCCAAAGGCATTATCTACATAGTTTATGTTATGAGACCTTCATGGAATGGATAGACTAGGATGGTACCCTTCCTTGGAAGCAATAGAGCAACAAACATACATTGAAAACTCACGTTTCTAAGAAACAGTTTATCGTCTCTGCTTATTCATTTATTCAGCAAATTATAAATCAAAGCCTAATGTGTGGTAAGTCCTGGCCAGGGATTTTAGGATAACAGATATGGATTTTTTAAAGAAACAGATATGGTGTTGGGAAAACTGGCTAGCCATGTGCAGAAAGCAGAAACTGGACCCCTTCCTGACACTTTACACTAAAATTAACTCCAGATGGGTTAAAGACTTAAACATAAGACTCAACACCATAAAAACCCTAGAAGAAAATCTAGGCAAAACCATCCAGGACATAGGTGTAGGCAAGGACTTCATGACCAAAACAACAAAAGCATTGGCAACAAAAGCCAAAATAGAGAAATGGGACCTAATCAAACTCCACAGCTTCTTCACAGCAAAAGAAACAGTCATTAGAGTGAATTGGCAACCAACAGAATGGGAAAAAAAAATTTGCAGTTTACCAATCTGACAAAGGGCTGATATCCAGAATTTACAAAGAACTAAAACAGATTTACAAGAAAAAAAACAAACAAGCCCATTCAAAAGTGGGCAAAGGATATGAACAGACCCTTTACAAAAGAAGACATACATGAGGCCAACAAACATATGAAAAAAATGCTCATCATCACTGGTCATTAGAGAAATGCAAATCAAAACTACATTGAGATACCATCTCACACCAGTTAGAATGGAGATCATTAAAGAATCTGGAGACAGCAGATGCTGGAGAGGATGTAGAGAAATGGTAACACTTTTACACTGTTGGTGGGAGTGTAAATTAGTTCAAACATTGTGGAAGACAGTGTGGTGATTCCTCAAGGACCTAGAAATAGAAATTCGATTTGACCCAGCAATCCTATTACTGGGTATATATCCAAAGGATTATAAATTGTTCTACTATAAGGGCACATGCACACGAATGTTCACTGCAGCACAGTCTACAATAGCAAAGACCTGGAACCAACCCAAATGCCCATCCATGATGACTGGACAGGGAAAATGTGGCACATATACACCATGGATATTACGCAGCCATCAAAAACGATGAGTTTGTGTCCTTTGTAGGGACATGGATGAACCTGGAAACCATCATTCTCAGCAAACTGACACAGGAGCAGAAAATCAAACACCGCATGTTCTCACTCATAGGAGGGTGTTGAACAATGAGGACACATGGACACAGGAAGGGGAGCACTACACACTGGGGCCTGTTGGAGGGAAATAGGGGAGGGACAGCAGGGGGTGGGGAGTTGGGGGGGATGGCATGGGGAGAAATGCCAGATATAGGTGAAGGGGAGGAAGGCAGCAAATCACACTGCCACATGTGTACCTATGAAACAATCTTGCATGTACTTCACATGTACCCCAAAACCCAAAATGCAATTTAAAAAAAAGAAAAAAAAAAGCAGTTGAACATACACACACACACACACACACACACACACACACACACACAAAGAAAGAAAAAAGAAACAGGTATCATATGTGTATATTTCTCATGATTCTATGTTAGACAAGGTAATGGGTCATAACTTGCTTGATTGGCTGCATTGTGTGAACCTAAGAATAAAATTCAAGAGACAGATTTCTGGATAAAGCTACAATCAGAAATATTTGATTATTTAGCCATATCACAAAACTAATCCATATATTCAACGATAGCAGAATTCAGAGAAGCCAGGTGATTGATAAAAGGAGGCAAAAGGAGACAGGACGACTGACCAGAAATTATTGTCTGCTTTGAAGATAATCTCATCACTTGTATGCAGTTTTCCAGTGATACAAATCAACCAAATAATATTAATTCTACTGGTAAATCAGAATTAACCAAACTATTTTCTCCTATCAAAATAAGCAAATATATATTTCACATTCATTAATAGAAAATGTTAGTAGTAACTAATTGTTGCTCTCTACTTTCAGCTTCTTAAATACAAAATGTCTCATTCAAAACATTATATTCCAGATTTTGTACATATTGGGCTATTTAAGTAGCAGCCTTCTTGTGACCTTGTTATGTAATTATTTATAGTATATTAGTTTCCCCTCCACTTTTTATGTTTTCTGTTGGTTTTTAATCTAAATCTGTATTTCCCACACATTTAGCACAGGTTAATAATATGCATGTTACAGAAAATCGGAAAACATTTACTACAGTAATAATGGAAGAAAAGTAGATTTGAAAGTCACCTATGTGATATAATTTAAGATATTTGAAAATTGTAGGATGGTTTGGATTTATAAAAGGCAAAAATAAGAAAGAAGCAGTTTAAATAAGAAAAATACATACATCCAGATACACACAAGGAAAGAGAGAGCATAATTGGAGAAAAGCTTGGAAAACATGCTGCCACACAATGGGATTACCAGAATGTCACGTTATATAATTCAGTTATTGGGAAACAAGCAATTTGCCTGATATTTGCAACCAATTTTAATTGCATGACTATATTTCTTCCTTATTAGTTTACCAATTATACCTTCAATTATATTTCTCCTTTGCTGAACGTATTACGATATGCTTTCTTGGCATGTTATATCCTACCTTGAATTAGTACTTATACCACTTCCCATCCAACACAGGTGTCTTAAAATTTAGGCCTTTTACCCCTTACACATTTTGTTTTGCAACTTATAATTTTTATCTCGTTGAAGTCCACAAAAAAAAATACCATGGAGCACATAATTTTTATAACCTACTGTAATATAACTTTGCAAACATTCTGTATTTTTCTTAAACAGGATTTGAATTGCTGAAGAATTTTGCATAGAAGTATGAAGTATTAATGTACCTGTCTCCTAATATCAGATAATTATATTGCTATGTAAAAGTAACATTAAAATGACCATTATTTACTAAAACTCTATTACTTTCTAAGAATGCATTTTTAAAAGTACACTTTCTAAATGAAAGTATAAGAACTTTTAAAATGCTTTGAGACATATTCTAAAATTGCTCTCCAGAAATGCTGTATGAGTTTATACCACATTTTGATAGGAGAATGAATATTATTTTTATGCTTGTAACATTGTATATTATAATTTACTAATTAGTTTTAAATGGAATTTTTATACATAATAAATTATATAAATTTTAATATATTTTTCATCAATTTTTATTGTCCATTGGTGGATTGCTTACTCGTTTTATCTACTTTATTTTTTTCTGTTGAAGTACCTATTACTTTTATTCAGTTAATATGCAGTTATATAAATTTGTTGCAAGAATACTGCACAAGAGTATTAAAAATACTTTCATATCATAAGAACACTAAAAATAAATGTGTTAATATTAAATAATTAAAGTAAAAACAGTCTCTAGAGTGTCATATGCCCTAAGTCCTAATGGAACTTAGTTTTATTAAAATATCTTCATATTTTACTCATATTCATTGGGATCACAGATTTAACTCAGAATAAATACCAGGCATGAAAAAAATATAATTTGTTGTGATAAAACATCAGTAACTTTTCTATCATGATTAAAGCTGAGAACAAACCTGTAGTACAAGCAGCCTTTTGGAGTGGTGTTTATTCTTGTCTGAAAAACAACCTTCTGCATCCCAGCACACTCTCTTAACATGATGTCAAGCTCACACATTCAGAAGTATGGCTTTTAAGTCTTAGGCACTGTGTTCTCCTCATGCTTTTAGGATGTTACTGACTCACTTTGCTTTCATCTCTGAGTGTACAGCATATACTATGTAATTGGATATACTAAACTTTGGTCAGCATATATCATGTAATTGGGTATATTAAAACTTTAATCAGAAACTGGTAGTTATCCATGGTTGACTATTGGTCTCATAGACTCCTCTGGGTTCTGGCCGTGCCTTCTATATCCTTCAAGGGGTGAAGTCACTCCCTGGTACCTCCCTGGTGGCACTGCCTTTCATCACCTTTCCAAGATAGTCCAGCCATATTCTCAGCAAATTTCTGTTTCCATCTCTGTTCCTCTAAGATCAAGATAAGCTTTTGGAAATGCCAACTTCAGCCAGACCCAGCTGTGCATACCCCACCCTCTTTTGGTTAGTGTGGAAAGGAACACATTCTAGACTCCTAAATATGGGGAAGAAACAATAGAATATCTCTGTTCTAGATATTACTTTAATTTATCAAAAGGACAAGACTTGTCTTTGCTCTCTTATTTTTTCCTTAGAAATGAAAAATTATGTGTTTTCCAGCTGATGCCATGGACACTGATTTCTCTTTCTCCTTTTTCTTCTCTTAAACTGCTTTAAATAAAACAGTAAATAAAGTCATAGACCTGGCCCTTATTAATCTACATAGTATAGAATGAGAAATACATGAAACCCCATAGTTCTTCCTTCTACATTTTTTCTTATATTATTCATTCCATAATGTTGTATCTCCCCAACCCCTAAGAGATGAATAATATAAACAAGGCAAAAATAAAGTACTACAAAACTCAAAAAAGAAAAATCACATCAATAATTCAATATTTTATATCTGTTAGGTATTTATGTTTTATAGTTAAAACAAATAATCTCATTATTCTCAACACAATAATTAATGCTCCCTAATAGTCAATCCTTAGTTATTAATTTTTAAGAAAGCACTATAAAGTTGCCCCAAATTTCATTATAGGTCATGGAAGTTCTAAGTAGATACCATCAAATGTATATCACATGGAAGTTCTAAGTAGATACCATCAAATGTATATCACATACATTAATCAAACTTTGCTAAGTATTACATTAAACTTCAAATAACTTATACAGGCTAATATTTCTTGTACATATCATGTGGATCATATTAAAAATATTTAACAAATGCTTGTTCAACAATGCATGTAGTTCTTACAAATGCACACCCTTTAGCAGCCACTGTAAGCTTCAAATAGAAGGTTGCCTCTGGCCAACTACAGAAAAGGTAATATGCTTTTGCTTTAGAAATCTCAACACAAGCCCTCATGACTGAATCTTGCTATTGGAAGTGAGCTATCAGGGGTTTACTTTGTTTTAAGATAGAGGACTAAGCAGATAAGAAGGGAGGACTTTTCTTAATTGTTCAGTGGCAGAGAACTCAATCTCCAAATCTCCAAAGAGTTGTCACTTCATGTAACCTTGAATCATCAGGGCCTCTAGATAGTAGTTGCTCTGTATGCCCCCACTGACTGAGTCAGACATGCTTCTCTCTGAGTCTTGGCAATTTCCTGTTCTTCATAATTGAATCATTTTCCAACTCCCCTTGGATATCAATTCCCTTACCTACTAAATTACAGTCTATGTTTAACTCCTTCAAAAAAGAAATTTTTAAAGACCTATTTTTAAACTGTTTAGACATATTCTGCATTCTATCCATTTGCTTCCTGCTAAGAACTGTTTTCCAATCACTGTAGTGATAATAGCTTGTTCTTAGAACTCTGAAATTTTGGCAGCCTCATAGTGATGCTACAGTACAGAGAGGTAGAAGAAGGATTTAATTCTGATTTTAACTACCCCCTGATCATTTCGTTGTTTTATTTCCCTTAAATCATGTAGCAATATAAAAGAAAATTAACAAGATTTTACTTTGAGCAGTGCATAAAATGATTCCATGATTGACATCAACAAAGACAGAACCCAGTCTTGAGTAAATTTAGAAAGGCATTCACTGGAAATAATCTAACATCTTATTTGTTTCATGAGACACATTGCTGGTTCTGTCGTGAAGCTGTGAGCACACTGTGACTTACAGTAATGTCAGTGAGCTACAAAACAATGAACTTCAAAATCCAAGGGGAGTTTTGGCAACTTTAGCTTTGCCATGAAATATGACTCTTCTCTGTGTAAAAGTGAAAAGGGGAAGGAAAATGAAAGAAGATAACTAGCTTTTAACTGGCTTCAATGTTGTAAACATGTTACATGTAATATCTTGTTGAATCCTTACAACTAAAATATTTGTTTTCCATTTGAAAGAGAAAATTTTTAAACAGATTAATAAGTTACCATAAATCCTGTAAGCAGTATAAAATAAAACTGAAATGTGAATTCAAATTAACTATGGGGAAAATGAAATTGCCAAGACTAAGACAGAAGAATGGCTGATTTAGTTAGTCGGGGCACACGTAGCAACTACTTCTATCCAGATGCCTTGGATTATTACTATGCTCACAGGTTTATAACCATATTTATAGCTTTTTAACCACAACAACGGTGGTTAATTATAAAGGATCTTAATGGCACTAAGGTGACTCAAATTACAATAGTAATTCTCTACCTTACTCGATACACTGATATTACAGTCTTACTAGTGATAGAGATGCCTCCAGGAGTTTGGGTGGATATAAAATGAACAGCACATGGACATTGTCTTACATTTAAAATCTAGTAAATGAAACAACAACATGGCATTCTATAACATATAGACTTATTTCTAGACTATCAGGAAGCTATAGTGTAACAGTTGTGATAGCAAAGATGAAAAAAAAAAAAGCTCTTGGAAAAATAGAGAAAATGACAAATTGTAGAGTGGAAAAAAGGGCATGTTTTAATAGGCAAACATATGTCCAAGAGATGGCTAAGATGTCAACATTTAGTAATGAAAAGAAGAATATTTTAAGCAGTGGAAAATACATGAGTAATGAATAGAAAAGGCAGTAATTGAAAAGTAAGCAGTCCATTATAGGTATACATAATTATTTTCTAGCAAAAGAATACAGAATTAACAATAGAAAAATAGGGACTTTCAAGATGGCCGCCTAAGAACAGCTCAGGACTTCAGCTCCCAGTGAAAGTGTAGAGGGTGAGTGGACGCCGCATTTCCAGACGAACTCTTATTGCCCACAGACCAGGAGATACCCAGGCAGAGGGGTCGCCAGCGTCGCAGTCCCAGCCGGTGCGGCTGTTTTGGCCCCCGCGGGGCTGATTCCGCCCGAGCGGCTGCTGTGACCATTCCCTGTTGCTGCCGTTCTCCGTAAAAAAGCCACTGGTCTGGGAGCCCTCTTAGCTGGCGAGCAGAGCCTTGAGACGGCAGAATAGCCCATTCATCTGAAATAGCAAGTCAGGCCAGGAGATTCCTAGGCAAAAAATCCGCCAGGAGCCGGCGCCGCGGTTCGAGCCGACTCCGTGAGTCGCAGCACGGGAGATCCCGGCGCCTTTTCAACAAGCGACCGGAACGCGGGGTCGTTCAACTTAAAAGAAAAGACTCTGAGTCAGGGAGCCAGGTGATCAGGCTCGGTTGGTCCCACCCCTCCACCCCCAACAACAACGAAAACAAAAACAGTAATTGGAAACCCTCTGGGTTGAGCCCTTCAAACCAAGCACAGCTGAACCGGGACGGTCCGGCTCCGTGGGGGAGGGGCTTCCGCCATTACTGAGACTCCACCTCTACAGAGGCAGGCTGTCGTTGCCGAGGCAACCCGCCATTGCCGAGGCAACCTGCCACAACAGAGAGAGTCCGCCATAACAGAGGCGGGGCCACCATTGCCCAGACAGTTCTAACTACGCCCATATAAAAAGGACTACAGGGAAGAGCTCAGGGCAGCTGGGCGGAGCCCACAGCAGCTCAGCAAAGCCCCTGCGGGCAGGCAGAGGCTAGGCGTGCTGCTAGCTGGGCGGGTCCGACCTGAAAAAAAAAAAAATCAAAAAAGGCAGTAGTGCAACGGAAACTCATAAAGCTCCAACTCCCTGGGACAGAGACAGACAACAGGTGGATAAACCCACAAAAATGGGTAGAAACCAGCGTAAAAAGGATGAAAACTCCCGAAACCAGAACACCTCTCCTCCTAAAAGTGATCACAACTCCTCACCAGCAAGGGAACCAGACCGGATGGAGAAGGAGGGTGATGAAATGACAGAATCAGACTTCAGAAGATGGGTAGTAAGAAACTACAATGAGCTAAAAGAACATGTTCTAACCCATCGCAAAGAAAATAGGAACCTTGAAAAAAGATTGGACGAACTGCTGACGAGAATGGACAGCATAGAGAGGAGAATAAGTGAATTGATGGAGCTGAAAAACGCAACACGAGAACTTCGTGAAGCATGCACAAGCTTCAACAGCCGAATTGACCAAGCAGAAGAAAGGATATCAGAGGTCGAAGACCAACTCAATGAAATAAAAAGAGAAGGCAAGAACAGAGAAAAAAGCGCAAAAAGGAATGAACAAAATCTTCAAGAAATGTGGGACTATGTGAAAAGACCTAATCTACGTCTGATAGGTGTACCTGAATGTGATGAAGAGAATGAATCCAAGCTGGAAAATACTCTTCAGGATATTATCCAGGAAAACTTCCCCAACCTAGCAAGGCAGACCAATATTCAAATCCAGGAAATACAGAGAACACCACAGAGATATTCCTCAAGAAGAGCAACCCCAAGGCACATAATCGTCAGATTCACCAGGGTTGAAATGAAAGAGAAAATTCTAAGGGCAGCCAGAGAGAAAGGTCGGGTTACCCACAAAGGGAAGCCCATTAGACTCACAGCAGATCTCTCAGCAGAAACTCTACAAGCCAGAAGAGATTGGGGGCCAATATTCAACATCCTTAAAGAAAAGAACTTTCAACCCAGAATCTCCTATCCAGCCAAACTCAGCTTCATAAGTGAAGGAAAAATAAAATCCTTTGTGAACAAGCAAGCACTCAGAGATTTCATCACCACCAAACCTGCTCTACAAGAACTCCTGAAAGAGGCTCTACACATATAAAGGAACAACCAGTACCAGCCACTCCAAAAACACACCAAATGGTAAAAAAGCAGCAACACAATCAAGAATCTGCATCAACTAACCAACAAAACAGCCAGGTAGCATCAAAATGACAGCATCAAATTCACACATAACAATACTATCCCTAAATGTCAATGGACTAAATGCCCCAATCAAAAGACACAGACTGGCAAATTGGATAAAAAGCCAAAACCCATCAGTGTGCTGTATCCAGGAAACCCATCTTACATGCAAGCATACACAAAGGCTCAAAATAAAGGGATGGAGGAAGATCTACCAAGCAAATGGAGAGCAAAAAAAGGCAGGAGTTGCCATTCTCATCTCTGATAAAATAGACTTTAAAGCAACAAAGATCAAAAGAGACAAAGAAGGACATTACATAATGGTAAAAGGATCACTGCAACAAGAAGAGCTAACGATCCTAAATATATATGCACCCAATACAGGAGCACCTAGATACATAAGGCAAGTTCTTAATGACTTACAAAGAGACTTAGACTCCCACACAATAATAGTGGGAGACTTTAACACCCCATTGTCAATATTAGACAGATCAACCAGACAGAAAATCAACAAGGATATCCAGGACCTGAACACAGACCTGGAACGAGCAAACCTAATAGACATTTACAGAACTCTCCACCCCAAATCCACAGAATATACATTCTTCTCAGCACCACATCACACCTACTCTAAAATTGACCACATAATTGGCAATAAATCACTCCTCAGCAAATGCAAAAGAACAGAAATCATAACAAACAGTCTCTCAGACCACAGTGCAATCGAGTTAGAACTCAGAATGCAGAAACTAACTCAGAACCGCACAGCTTCATGGAA